>NC_048234.1:40042587-40191141 GCF_002007445.2 Ailuropoda melanoleuca
TTTTAAAGATTTTATTTATTCGACAGAGATAGAGACAGCCAGCGAGAGAGGGAACACAAGCAGGGGGAGTGGGAGAGGAAGAAGCAGGCTCATAGCGGAGGAGCCTGACGTGGGGCTCGCCCATAACGCTGGGATCACGCCCTGAGCCGAAGGCAGACGCTTAACTGCTGTGCCACCCAGGCGCCCCTCATTATTTATTTTAGATGTTAGTCCTTTGTCGGACATGTGATGTGCTAATATATTCTCGAGCCTGTAGCTTGTCTTTTCATTCCCTGATATTATTCAAGATACTCTTACAGAATCTCTCGAAGACCTAGTGACTTTAATTTTAATGTAGTCCAATTTGTCAGTCTTTTCTTTATAGATTATGTTTTTGTGTTATGTCTAGGAATTCCTTGCCTAACTCCAGGTCCATGGAGATTTTCTATTATTTTTTTTAAAGTTAATAGTTTTATGCTTTATATTTAGATCTATGATCAATTTGAGAAAAAAATTTTGGTAAAATGTAAGATTTAGATCAAGGTTCATTTTTTGTCTCTGTATGCCCAGTGATGCCCAGTTTTAACATCATTTGTTGAAATACTACCCTTTCTCCATTGAATTGCCTTTGCACCTTTGTCAAAAAAATCAGTGATCATATTTTTGTGGGTCAATTTTTGGACTTTCTCATCTCTTCTGTGTGGTCTGTGTGATTTTCCCTTTTCCAGTAGCATGCTTGTTTTGATTACTGAAGCTTTGTAATCTTAAAATTGGGTAGTATGATTGCTTTCTTCTTTTTAAAAATTGTTTTGGCTAGTCTAATTCTTTCAGCTTTCCATATAAGTTTTAGAATTAACTTATCTATATCTACAAAAAAATATACTGGGATTTAGATCAGATTTGCATTCAGTCTAGAGATTAATTTGGTGAGTTGACATCTTTACTGTGAGTCCTTACTTTGAGTCTTCCAATAATTCATGAACATGGCTTATCTGTCCATTTTTTTAGGTCTTTGATTTCTTTCATCAGTGTGTTGTAGTTTATAGCATACACATCCTGTACTTGTTTTATTAGATCAAAAGCTAAGTATTTCTTTTTTTTTTAGAGTTACTGTAACTGGTATTCTTTTTACATTTTGGTTTTCAGTTTTCATAGCTAGTATATATACATATGATTTATTTTTGTGGGTTGACCTTCTATTTGTGATCTTATTTCTCATTTATTCTAGGAGTCAGAAAAAAAGGACAGTTTTATTTCTTCTTTTGTAATTTGTTTGACTTTTTCTTTTCTTCCCTTATGTGGACATTTAGGACTTCTAATCTGATGTAGAATAGGACTGGTATAAATAAACGTCCTTGCCGTGTTCCCGATCTTAAGAAAATACATTTGGTCTTTCACCATTAAGTATAATGTTATCTGTAGGTTTTTGTAAATGTCTTCCCCAGGTTGAGTATACTCTCTTCTATTCCTGGTTTGCTGAGAAATTTTAACATGAATGGATGTTAAACTTTGTCAGATGCTTTTTCTGTATTAGCCGATATGATAATGTGGGCTTTGTTCTTTAGATTGTCAATATAGTCGATTACATTGATTTTCAAATATTGAACCACCTTTGCATTTCCAGGATAAACCACACTTGATTTTGGTGTGTGATTCTTTTTCCATATTTCTGGATTCAATTTACTAATATTTTTTGAGGATTTTTATATCTGTTTATGAGGTATATTAGTTCCAGTTTTCTTTTCTTGTATTATCTTTGACTGGTTTTGATATCAGGGTTATTCTGGCCTTATCAAACTGAGTTGGATAGTGTTTTTTGTTTGTTTTCTCTTCTGTTTTCTGTAAGAGATTGTGTAGAATTGATGTTATTTATTTTTTATACATTTGGTAGAAACCACCAGTGAAACCATCTGGGCCTGGGGAATTTCCTTTTTGTTGTTGTTGTAATTATCTGATAAATGTTTTATTTTTATTTTTTTTTCTCTGCACCTTTTATTTTTTATGTTTTTAATAGATAAAATATATAACTTTATTTTTTTAATTTGGTGATTCATCACTTACATGTGTAACACCCAGTGCTCATTATAACAAGTGCCTTCCTTATTACCTGTCATCCATTTAGCCCACCCCCCACCCACATCCCTCCGTCAACCCTCAGTTTGTTCTCTATTTTTAATTCTCTTATGGTTTGCCTCCTCTCCCTCTCTTTTCTTCCCCTTCCCATATGTTCATCTGTTGTTTCTTAAATTCCACATATGAGTGAAATCATGTGATATTTGTCTTTTTTTTTAAAGATTTTATTTATTTATTTGACAGAGAGAGAGGCAGTGAGAGAGGGAACACAAGCAGGGGTGTGGGAGAGGGAGAAGCAGGCTTCTCATTGAGCAGGGAGCCCGACGTGGGGCTCAATCCCATAAGGCTGGGATCATGACCTGAGCCAAAAGCAGCTGCTTAACGACTGAGCCACCCAGGCACCCCTGATATTTGTCTTTTACTGACTTATTTTGCTTAGCATAATACTCTCTAGCTCCGTCCACATTGTTGCAAATGGCAAGATTTCATTCTTCTTGATGGCCGAGTAATATTCCTCTGTGTGTGTGTGTGTGTGTGTGTGTGTGTGTGTGTGTGTGTGTGTGTGTATACCACATCTTCTTTATCCATTCACTACTCAGTGGACATTTGGGCTCTTTCCATAGTTTGGCTGTTGTTGATAATGGTGCTATAAACATCAGGGTGTGTACCCCTTCAAATCTGTATTTTTGTATCCTTGAGTAAATACCTAGTAGTGCAATCACTGGGTCATAGAATAGCTCTATTTTTAATTTTTTGAGGACCCTCCATACTGTTTTCCAGAGTGACCGCACCAATTTGCATTTCTCTGGGACTTTAAATGACACAATGTTAACTTTTTTAGTGTTGTGAACATGGGAACCTGAAGCTTTAAGTATTTTTCAAAACATTTTTTTCTCTCTCTATTGTTCAGCCTAGATTTTATCACTGTATCTTCAAGTTTATTGAGTCTTTGTCACTTTTAATCCGCTATTGAGCCTATCGGATGAGAGTGGTTTTTCGTTTTTTTGTTTTTTTTCTTGGTTCTTATATTTTTCAGTTTTAAAATTTTCATTTGGTTTTGCTTTGTATCTTCTGCTTCTTTGCTGAAACTTTCTACTATTTTATTTATTTCAGGAGTGTTCACCCTTACTTCCTTGAGCATTTTTATAACTACTTTAAAGTCTTTCACGGATAATTTCAACATCTGTGTCATCTCTGCATTGTCATCCATTGGCAGTCTTTTTCCATGTAACTGACATTTTCTTGATTCTTCCTGTGCCAACTAATTTTGGATTATATTCAGGACATTTTAAATTTTATGTGATTTGTATCTTGTTTAAATCTATGAATCGTTGTTGATTTTTTTTTTTTTAAGCGGGTAATCAGTGCAGTTGGGTTTAGGCTAGAAATTCTGTAGACTATGGTTTCAGGGTCTGCTTTGTTTTGTTTCGGAGTCTTTGTACTGCTTTTTGGATTTGTCCCTCCTGTGTACCACCTTATGGGAAGCCTAGTAGTGGTCTTTCCCTTAGTGCAGTTCTCAAACTCTCCATTACGAGCCTTATGATCAGATCCCCACATGAATGGCTTAGGAGTAAGCTCAGGGGTTGATAAACAGTGTTATTGGGTCCTGAGCCCCTTCCTCTCTGCAGTCTCCCTGCTATCATCTGGTTCCCTGGGCCTCCTTTTTTTTTTTTTTTTTTTTGGTCCTCTGGCCAGAAAGCTGGGACTTTAGTTGCCGCCTTCTGCCATACACTGCCCATATCTATGCCCTTGTCCAGGGCCAAGCAGCATGAGTACTGACGGAGAAAAAAAAAAAGCATGTATTGCATTCCCCCTCCCCACTCCCAGCCTCTTGGGACCACAGCTTCAAATGTAAAGGAAGTTTCCCTCCCTCAGTTTTAGGTGCTTTCCATCCCACTGCCTCCACTGCCTGTCACCACAGCCGCTCAGGATTGCCTGGGGCTGAAGTTTGAGCAAACAGAAAAGAAAAGAAGAGGAAGTGGGGGATTTCTCTCCCTCCCTCCTTCTCTCCCTCCCTCTCCTCCCCTCCCCCCTTTCTCAGAGCTTCAGGTATTCTCCCTCTGCATCCCATTCCCCCTTTCAATTAGAGGATTTCTTCTGGAGTTCTCTTTCCTTGCCTTAGTGCCTATCGTTGTTTTGAGTCCAGTCTGGGGCATATTGCAGGGAAAATGGGGGTTTCACTGATTCCATAGTATTTTGAGTTCTAGTCTTTATCTCCTAGTTTTTTGCCACTATTTATTTTTCAGAGTTTTCAAATACTTCTTCCATGTATATGCCAATATTTCAAGTTTGCCTTCATTGGCAGAGAGAGAGGGTGAAGTGGGTTTATTCTGTCTTACTCACAGACAGAACTCCCCTGGACCTATATACTTTTAATTGATATTTGGGGTCCCTGCATGGACCAAGAGTTTTCCTCAAAGGACTTTATGGTATTCTTAATTTTTGCTTGTAGTCTGCATTATAATGACACTAATAAGAGCTTGCTGAAATATTTTGCAGTGTTAGTTTAAAAGATTGAAAAGTCATTAATTCATTTTTATTCACCAAAACTGAAAAACATTTTCATATTATAACTGGAATACTTATCTTATATGGAAATAATACTAAGAAAAAATAAACAGAAGTAGTAAGAAAATGTTAAAGTCTTCAGAAATTTCCATGCTTGGGGCACCTGGGTGGCACAGCGGTTGGGTGTCTGCCTTCGGCTCAGGGCGTGATCCCGGGGTTATGGGATCGAGCCCCCCGTCAGGCTCCTCCGCTGTGAGCCTGCTTCTTCCTCTCCCACTCCCCCTGCTTGTGTTCCCTCTCTTGCTGGCTGTCTCTGTCGAATAGATGAATAAAATCTTTAAAAAAAAAAAAGAAAAGAAATTTCCATGCTTGCCTCCCCAAAACTTATTCATGTGCGAGTAAGCTTACTGTATTGTTTGAAGGCTGTGGGGAGCCAAGTCCTGTGGTTTTTCTCTTTCTGTGGCAGGTGAGGTCAGCTGTGTCACCTCCGATTTACTGTGGTCTTCGTGTGGTGCAACAAGTCTAGGGCCAGTGCCCTTGACCCTGTGATACCAGGTCTCCAGAGAGGCCGGAAGCAGGGCTCTCGTGCCTGCCTTCCCCTCAGGCTGGCTCTGGACGCTCCTGAGAACCACCTGAGTGTAATGGAAGCTCCACTGCCACATCCGGCCAAAGCAGACTGCATGGATGCAGCCGGCTCTTTACTAGTTGTCACCCCCTTCCCTCCCCACCTCCCCTCTTCTCTCTGGGTTAGTGGCTCTGCCCGCAAAGCTCCACAGGAGTCTGTGCTCTTGCTGACTTCCCCTTCACTCCCTCCGTCACCAGGCACTGCTGTTTTTCCTCCAGAGTGTCTCTGAGCCCTCTCTTCTCTCTTCTGAGGGTGCTTCCTGATTAGAGTCCCTGTAATCTCAGTGGGCTTTTGAGGAAGCTGCCTCCTGGGTGCCTGTACCTCTGGCCCTGCTCCCCTCAAATTTGTTTTCTGCATTACTGTCAGAACCATTCTCCTAAAATGCAGACTGATCATCCAGCTGCCTGAAAAGTGGAGAGAATTGGCTGCTTATCCCCTTAGCCCAGCATGCACGGCCCTTTCCGGCCTGCCTCTGCCTGGGTCTCAACACGGAACCCCACAGCAACACGGATTTCTTCTCAGTCCAGATTCTTCTACCATTCGAGGTGTTCTGGTGCCTCTGCACCTTTTCACATCTTGTTCCTTTTGCCAACCTTGTCCTCCCTGTTCCCCACCCCCCCACCATCATTGCCACTCCTCTGCTGCCTGGCCAGCTTGTACTCATCTCTGAAAACCCACTTCAGCAGTGTCATCCTCGGTGGTCCATCTTTGATCCCCCAGTGTGAGTTCATCCCAGCCTCCTCTTTTCCCGTGGTACATTCCATAGGTTTCTATCTTGTACTTTCCATTCTCTCTTGTGATGGTCTGTGTGCATGTTTCCTTCTCTTAGCCTCAGTTCTCAAGGAGCTCACAGTCTGCTGTGTCTCATTCATACTTATGTCCCCAGTGCCTGACACAGTGTGTGGCATCTAGAAGAGGTTCAACCATGAGTGGCTAGTTTGTTATTATTACCATTCTTGCTCCTTCAGCCTCCTGGGTAAGTTGAGTACCAGACATAGAATGCCTGTGAGCCTTTGAAACCATGTTTTTTAATGGAAATTACAGGTAAAATTCATTCAAGTTAACCAGGACTCTCATTTTGTCTTGTCTAGTATTACTGTAATGACTCTGGCTTTTGAATACTCTATTACTTTTCAGAGCAGAAAAGACTATATTTACACAAGCCAAACTGTAGATTTTGCCCTTGGCTTTTTGTTTCCCTCTAATATACCTTCCCATCTTTTTTTATATACATCTCGGTGTTATTTTTTTCAATTATTGCTGTCTCAGTGTTGGTAAGATGTATGCTATGGAAAAGAATGTTTGATAAATCTAGGTGTAGTTATTGCTTTATCTAATTGTAGCTGGGCTCTTTATTTTTCCTCCACGGAGTTGCTCAGTCATACCTGGCATATTCTTTAAATCCATAAGCACACCATCAATAGCCACTCTGTGCCAGAAGCCCTTAACATGGGGGATGCAGGTTCATCCAGAAGATGTGTCCTGGAAGAGTCATGGTCTCAGACAGCAGATGAGCCTGCTCTGAGGGCTGCCCAGGCAGTGGAACAGGCCAGGTGGGGGCTGCCTACGGGAGTAGAGTTCATGTGAAGCCTGTTAGGCCGGGCCTTAAGTTACCTGAACCAGTCCATGAATACCATGTAGAAATAAAAAAATGTCCTTTTTAGGGGCACCTGGGTGATGGAGTTGGTTAAGTATCTGACTCTTGGTTTCAGCTTACATCAGGATCTCAGGGTCGTGAGATCAAGCCCTGCTTTGAGCCCCACGTTGGGCTCCACACTCAGCTGGGCATCTGCTTGAGACTCTCTCTGTCCCTCTCCCTCTGCCCCTACCCCCTGCTCTCTCTCTGAAATAAATAAATGAACTTAAAAAAAAAAAGTGTCCATTTCAGGAACAAGTGAAGAAGCCCAAGAATTTAATCATTCATTCAGTCTGTCAATTAACAAATATTTCTTGAACTCTTACTGTGAACCAAGTACTATTCTAGATATTCAAAACAGACAAAGTCCATTCCATTATACAGCTTAAGTTCTGTTGGGGAGGTAAATAATAAATGAGTGTATACCTGGCGAGATAACGAAAGTGCTATGTAGAATCAAGGGGGGTCAGGGAACTGAGAGTATAGAAGCTTGCCATTGTGCAAATAGTGATGGTTTGACTTCTTGCTTTACTATTCGGATACTTTCATTTCTTTTTCTTCCCTAATTGCTCTAGCTAAGACTTCAATACTATGTTGAGTGTGGTGCTCTGAGTGGGCGTCCTTATTTTTGTCTTGTTTCTGGTCTTCAAAGAAGAGCTTTTAGCTTTTCACCATTGAGTATGATGTTAGCTTTTCACCATTGAGTATGATGGCCATTTTATATGGCCAGTTCAGGTGGGACTTTATAATAATGTGATATTTGAGCACAGACCTGAATGAATCAGGGGAGGGGCCAGATGAGGCAGAGCTGCTCAAGTAGTAATATATTTAACAAGTTGGAAGAACTGCAAGAAGGCCAGGCTGCTTATGTTGAATGAGCAAGAGGAATCATGGTAGGAAGTGTACATGGAGAAGTTGCTGAGGACCCAGTTGTGTAAGGCCTTCTAGATTTTTTATTTTGAAAGGTATGGGGAGCCACCTGAAGGTTTTGTGTAGTTAGTAACATGATTTGATTTATATCTTGAAGTGGTCATTCTGGAAGGATGCCTGATATTTTGGTTTGGGGGTTAGGGACAGGTAAGAGCAGAAGCAGGCATTCAAATTAGAAAGCAAATGGAGAAATCCATGTGAGAAAAAGTGGTAGCTTGGATTGGTAGTAGTGGAGTAGTAGTAGTGAATGAGGTAAGAAGTGTTCACATTTGGGATATTTTGAAAATAGAGCTGACAAGATTTTGGAGTGGACTGTGAGTAAGACGCGAAAGAGAGGAGCCAGGAACCACTTCAAGATTTGAGGCCTGAACAAAATGTTGGTGCCATTTTATTGAGATGGAAACAGTAGAGAAAGATAAGATTATAGGAGAAAAATCAAGGTAGGTTTTTAATTAGTTGATTTTGAAACATCTAATGGAACTGTAGTTGCAATTCAAAGGGAAACCCATGGCTGGAGATATAAATTTGGAGAGTCTTTAGGATACAGATGGTATGGGATTGAAAGAGCACATTGTGGAAGGAGATGGAAAGAGAGGATAACAGGTGTAAGCACTGAGGCATGGTGGGCAAGAGTGTGAGCCACTGAGAAGTAGGTTATATGAGGATTGATAATGGACTGTGGGATTTGGTCCAGTGGAGGTCACTGGTGACCTTGGAAAGAGCAGTGGTGGTGGAATGGTTGAGAAGGAAGCCTACTTGGAGTGGGGATAGGAAGTTGAGACATCAAGTACAGGAAACTCTTTGAAGGAGTTCTGTTGTAAAGGAAAGGAGGGGAATAGGGAAGTTGCTGGACAAGCTGTGAAGTCAAGTGAGCATTTTTTAAGGACAGACTGTATCAGAGCACATGTGTATGCTGATGAGAATGATCTGAGTAAAGAGGCAGAGGTGATGAGAAAGGACAGGTGATGGTGGCGCATGTGTTGTCGTGGCGAGAGGGATGGGTGTCTAGAGTAAGCGCAGAGTGGGTCTTTGATGGGAGCAGCAAAGGTTCACCCCCCTGTCAGAGCAGGGGAGGCACACATGGAGGTGTGTGCAGGTAGGGTGGTAGATTTGGGGGTGGGAGTTCCGTATTAATTGCTCTCTTTCCCGAACTGGACTAGGTGGAGAAAGCCTGGGGGCAGGAGCTTGGAACAGGTGACATCTCTCTTTGGTTCTTTAGGCTGGTGGTTTCTTGTTAACACCTACTTTTTTGAAATTGAATAGATTCTTATAGAAGATTGAAGAAAATGAAATTCATTCAAGAAGTAATGAAGCAGAACTGTGTTATTAGGTGCCAGGCGAGTAGCTGATTTCCTTAATAGGTTGAATCATTAATGGGGTGGGAGATGGGGCCCTTCTGTGTGGTAAAAGAGGAAACAGATATGAGTGGGAGAAAATTTGAGTTATGTTGAAACCGAAACAATCTCATTAGTTACTCTTAATATCCTTAGACATTCTGTAGGGACAGTTGATATCTTTCAGCAGATGAAGAATGAGAGCACGGGGCATTTTAGTAACTGCTCATAGCACCCCGCAAATCAATGGTAGATCCAGGATTTAAATGGTTTCCTTGAATTTCTAGTTCTTCATTTGGTCTCTGGACTGAAGCAAAGTGCTAAATCTTGACTGTAAACCACCTGCAGGATTGGGGACATATCTTTTGTCTTTAATGTTCAGGCCCTCGCTGCTTCTTGTATTTTCTACAATTAAAGTGGGAATTATTTGGCTACTGGCTCCAGGGGAAATGTAATACTGCAATTAGTTGTTTAGTTCCCAATTGAAGGCCCTCTGTGGAAGAGAGCATCTCATCAGCACACATTTGGTTAATGAGGGTTAATGAGTAAAACATGGAGCCTGACTCCGTGATGGCTGTAACTGCTGTGCTTCCTCCTTTCTGCAATGCATTTCCAAGTTCATGACTGGGGACACACACACACACACACACACACACACACGTTATTATAGTAAAAACGAACATCCAATGTAAGATGCATCCTGATTTCAGCAGGGGTAGGAGTAGGGAAGATAGGCAGAGGAGGAAACGTGTGTTAGAACTAGAAATGAGGTAGGTCAAATTTTTATTGGACATTGTATTGTGGAAACATTCACACATTGAAGACAAATCTGTATTTTATTTGAAATGAGCTTTAAGAGTGTTTCACTGGTAAGCCTGACTCCATAGACTGGTTTTAGGATTAAAGGAGACAACGCATGTAAGGCATTGATAGCAATCTCCAGCACATAGTAAAGGCTCAGTAAATATTCATTTCAAATAATAATAATTGTTATTGTATTTCTCTGAGTATATTTTCCAGGGAACAATAGATTTTTTGAAGTATTCCTAATGGTAAAGTGTTACCTTTTAGTCAGTACCATCATTTTGCTAGCAATAAGAAGAAATGGACCTTTTAATTAAGTTATTAATATGCAAAAACTCCACAAATGAACTTATTGAACGCCTAATTGAGCATGGCACTGTGCTCAGTGCTAATCAGAGAGAACCCTTCTCCCCCACAGGTCTGGTCCCTGCCCATTAGCTGTTTATAACCTATGACAGATGCCATGGAGGTAAAGATGATCACTAACGTTGATTAAGCCTTACTGTGTGCCAGAGTCTATTCTAAGCACTATGCGTTTATTCCTCCCAGGAGCCCTTCTTAGTTAGGAACTCTGGTCATTCCTTTTTCTGAGGGAAGAAAATTGAAGCCTGCACACCCAGTTAGTTGATGGTACCATGGGATTTGAGCGCACTGCCTGGCTCCCTTAACCCTATGCCCTACAGCCTGTTTCTTTTTTTTTTTAAAGATTTTATTTATTTATGTGGCACAGAGACAGCCAGCGAGAGAGGGAACACAGCAGGGGAGTGGGAGAGGAAGAAGCAGGCTCCCAGCGGAGGAGCCCGATTTGGGACTCGATTCCTGAACGCCGGCATCACGCCCTGAGCCAAAGCAGACGCTTAACGACTGCGCTACCCAGGCGCCCCTATAGCCTGTTTCTAATGTGAAGTAAACTGAAGCAGAACCCATTGATTGCCTGCCTAAAATACAGTCCCACTCTCTTGCTTGCTGGAAGAGCCTTGATTTTGTTTGGTTGTTTACCCTTCCCTGTGTTTCTCAGAGAAGGTGAATCCTGTCCACATTTCCCTTAGTAAATCCTGGTTCACTGGAGCCAGTCATGGTGTCCATTTCCCCTTGCCAAGAATCTGGTTAGGCAAGGGCATTTGACAAGATTTTGGCCAAGGAAATATGAGGGGTAGCTTTTTGCAGACTTTTGAGAAAGAGAAATGGGTTTCTTCACTGAGAGAAATAGGCACATAAGGAAGAACACTTCTCTTTTTCTCTTGATCTTCCCTGATCACATCTGGATATGATGCCTAGCAGTGTGGCAGCCATCTTGACACGAACCTAAAAAGGAAGCCAATACTCAGGATAAGGCACTGCAGAAACAGTGGCAGAGAAGCAGAATAGGACCTGACATTCTATGCCTGGCGGCACTTAGCTCCTGCATGTCTTGTTATATGAAAGGATACGACTCCTCATTATTTACGCTAGCTTGAGCTGGGCTTTCTGCTACTGATATCTAATGGTGCCCTCATTTGGAGCACCCCCACGGGGGCGCCGTGGCATGCTGGTGTTCTACAGAGGTATCACAGGTATGCTGAGATACAGATGCCCTCTGCCTTCAGGTGGCTGGGAGGGACCAGGGACAGCTAGAGTCCTAGGCCTGTTACCTTTAGCCACAGGCAGGCTTGATGTTTAATCCGGAGAATTTACAGATATTTTCTGTAAACGATGTTAAGAGGGTTGGGAAGTTGAAAAGATGCTCCACGTCATATGTCACCAGGGAAATGCACATTAAAACAAAGATGTGGTACCACTGTGTACCACTATTAGGATGGCCAGAATCCAGAATGCTAACACCAGATGCTGGTGAGAATGCAAAAGGGTGCAGCCGTTTTGGAAGACAGTTTGGCAGTTTTCTTCCAAAACTAAATACACTCTTACCATATGATCCAGCAATCATGCTCCTTGGTATTTATCCAAAGTTGAAAACTTATGTCCACACAAAAACCCGCACACTGACGTTTATAAAGCCTTTATTCATAATTGTCAAAAGTTGGAAGCAACCAAGATGTCCTTCAGTGGGTGAATGGATAAATAAACTGTGGTCTGTCCAGACAGTGGAATGTCATTTGTCACCAAAAAGAAATGAGCTATCAAGCCCTGAAAAGACACGGAGAAACCTTAAATGCGTATTACCGAGTGAAAGAAGCCAATCTACATATTGTATGATTCCAACTCCATGATAGTCCAAAAAGAACTATGAAGACAGTAGAAAGATCTGTGGTTACCAGGGATTGAGGGTAGGGAGGGATGAACAGGAAAAGCACAGAGGATTTTTTAGGGTAGTGAAACTGCCCCGTATGGTACTACAGTGGTGGACACATATCATTTTACATTTGTCTAGACCCACAGAGTATAACACCGAGAATGATCCCTAATATAAACTGTAGACTCTGGGTTATAGTAATGTATCAGTGTCATCAGAATAATGCGATTTTCACAGTCATCGCTTACAACAACTGTCCCACTCTGGTGGGGGATGCTGATAGTGGGGGAGGCTGTGCATGTGTAGGGGCAAGAGATATAGGGAAATTTCTGTGCCTTCTGTTTAATTTTGCGGTGGCCCTAACACTGCTCTAAAAAAGAAAGTCTATTTTAGAAAGTCGAAATACACGAAAAGCCTTATGAGTAAGATGAAAATGTACCCGTGGCTGTGACAATTAGCTATGTCGGCTGGAAAAACAGGTGGGGAAACACTGTCCTAAGTGATCAAAAATATAAAATAGAAACATTATGTGTCAGTGTGTGTCAATAATAAAAATATTTTAAAAGGGAAGTGTATGTTTCTAAGAAAACATCCTTTTTCCCGTTACTCTTTCAGTCTGATGGCCCTCACGACCCTGTTCAAGTATAATTTCCTCTGAGAAGCCTTCCCCAACTTCACAGGTTGTTAATTGCTCCCTCCTCTGTGTCCTATAGAAGATTTTTCATATTTCCATTACAGTACTTACATCGCTGTGATTTAAAGTTTGGTTTTTCAAGTCTGTCTCTGCCAGTGAACTATAAGCTCTTGAGTGAAAAAAGTTCCCTATTGAGAATGGCCGTCAGGAAGCCAGAACCGAGCTCAATAGTGGTAGCTAAATGAAGCTGGGTGTGGTGGTCATAGAAAGATAGGTCCCAGAGTATTGATTCTCAATCTTGGCTTCCTTTTAGCAACATTCCCGCCTGGTTCCCATCTCCAGAGGTGATGATTTATTGGGTGTGGGTTGCCTCCCGGACCCTGGTACTTTAAAGGCCCCCATGATTCCAAAGTGCAGTCAGGTTGAGAACCACTGTCCCAGACGGAGAGAAGAACAGCGTCAGAGGGAAGGTTGATGGAGACTATTTTGAGAGCTGTGATGGCAGTAGGTGTAAAGGGCATCAGCATGAATAGACCCACTAGATCAGAGAATCCAGCAGGGAGCCTGTCACAGTAGTCCTGATGTTCTGTGGTGATCCCAGCAGGTGGGTGAGAGTGGTATGCATAATAATGGCGGAGCTACTGTGGGAGATGCCTTCTAGCAATGCCACCTATGGCAGTGATTCTCGTCCTGCCTACTGTTAGAATCATTAGGGAACCTTTGCAAAAACGTAAGTACTCGGACCCCATCCCAGAGAGTTTGGTTAAACTGATGTGGAATGGAGTCTAGGCAGCCGTACTTTTTAATTTTTTCAAAGCCCTCCAGGTGATTCTAATGAGTTGCCAAGATTGAGAACTACCTACCGCCTTATAAGAATAGCAGTACAATTTGATCCTACTTCGGTATGAGAAATTGAGCAGAGGTTATCCCAGCCTTTCTGACTTGAGATGTCGGAGGTAAGTTTGCATAGACCGGGGATGGTGAGAGGCCTGGCTGAAAGTTGGACATAGGGTCAGGGATGAGACGAAAAGATAAGAAGATAACTTTCTCATGAGGTTCAGCTTGAGTGGACAGTGGGGTCCGAAATAAATGACAGTTTTCGGCTGAGTGTTTCATGGACCTAAGTCAAGCTGGAAGGCTGGGAGCAGTTTCTCAGTGTGGCTCATATGGGTCTCCCCTCCCCCATTCCATTCTGTCAGGTGGTCTGCAGGTGCTTTGGCAGTTTTGGGGGCTAAATCAATGAAGTCTTTTTCTTCATACACATTTTACTTATTAGAAATAATATTATTTTCACAGGAATCCTGTTCTTAATAATCTTTATCCTCTTAAAGATAGTGTATGTGCTGGAAAGACTGTCAGTCACTTCGTCTTGGATAATACTTGGTCAGCTGAATGAAGTTCATCTCAGCTGACATGTTTTTACATCATCTGCCATGATTGTTCACATAAATTTTCATGTATCGTAGCTATATGCCAGTTGGAAAACATGGCTCAGTGGTGAAGGGAAAAAGTAGAATGGAATGAATCAGGTAGATATTAGCGCTCCGAGTAATGTTAGACCTATCATCAGTGAGCAGGACACCAGTGAGAAGAAGAGAGTATGTGTCTGTAGCCGATGGGACAAATGGTTCCTTGAGTAGTATGATTTAACCTAAGTAGCCAGATGAGGAAGGAAGAATGGTGATGAATATCTAATATTAGATTTTATTGAACCGGCAATCCACTCAACCCCACCTCACTTGGTATAGTGGCATTGAAGTCATTGAAGCTTTTCTGTCACTTTTAAACACAACAGAGGTAAACCTATTATGTTTCTCCAGAACAAATAGAAAATTGTGCTTTTCAAAATGAGATTGGTGAGTTCTACAGTGAAATCAGAGAACAAGTCAAAATGAGAGTATTCAGTGCTATGCTCCACGTGGAGATAACCAGGCACAAGTCACACTGCTGTTGAAGGGTTCACAAGAGTCTCCAAAGTTAGTGACAAGCATAATGCTCGGAGAAAACCGGGTAGGGGCTTTGGCAGAATTCTCTCATGAATTGGAAACCGCGTTATATCCATGGTACAAGTACGGAAAAGCAGTTACTATTGGGTGTATGTGCTGGCAGATCTTTTACTTCACATTTGGGCAAAACCAGTGGTGTGCAGACGAGGAATCAGCTCCTGGCATATATGCAATACTTGTACGAAAAGGGACTGCTAGACGAGTTTTTGTTCACGAAAACCCATGTCATCAGAAAAGCCTTGGTTTGGTTTGGTTCAGTTAATGATTATGTTGTGAGCCATGAAGGAGATTGCAAAAGGTAAGGTGGGACCAGTAGTGACAGATAAGGAGAAAGAACATCCCTACGCGAATAAAAGAAGTGACATTAGAATGTGAGTAATAACATTATTTTATTCTCAGAGAACGGTTTGTGGTCTGTCATGTGCCTCTTGATCCTGACTACAGCTGAAAGAGTAAAAAGTGGGGCAATTTCTCATAAATGAAGAAAATGGGCAACACATAGCATAGTGGAGGCAAAGATTTTGGAACGTGGTATGAGTTATATACATATCTGCATGACACTGACTAGTGTCTGTAAAGGCCATTTCTGTTGTTTAGTGGCTTTCTCAGATGATATGCTATTTTGGGACTGGACATTAAGATATTTATTGTTAAGTACAAGAAATCCTGTCATTTTGTGCTTGTGTGAGGACAGAGCCTGTCTTGTTTCCTGCTGTATCCCTAGTGCCCAGCAGTGTCCACAGTTGCTCAATAAATATATGTTGAATGCATAGATCTTCATTCCTTAGAGAAAGAACTAATGGTGTATTATAAGTTATGCTTTGTTTTTTTAAAAGATTTATTTATTTATTTTAGAGAGAGAGAGCGTGCTCACGAGCGGGGGTGGGGGGCAGAGGGAGAGGGAGAATGAGAATCTTAAGCAGACTCTGTGCTAAGCATGGAGCCTGACGTGGGGCTCGATCCCACAACTCTGAGATCATGACCTGAGTTGAAACCAGAAGTCGGGCGCTTAACCGACTGAACCACCCACAGGCCCCATAAGTTGTGTTTTAAAACCATATCCGAATGCTGCTACATGCTTGCCAAATGCAGCCAAAAAATAGATTTGGCATCTATTGGTTGCTCTCTTCCCTGATGGAACATTCAGCCCAGTCTTCCAGCTCTTGTGTCTAATGTGCTCTTGAATGTATGTTTACCAAGCCCGATTTATGTTTCCTTGGTGAGAAATCACCCCATAAGTTTTAGGACTGTGCTGAGCCTGAACATCCGAATGTCTCTAACGGAGCTACTGAACCCTTGCAGCCCATTCTGACCATCTCTGCATGTCAAGTTTCTAGTTGAGCAGAAATGAAGAGTAAGAAATTACCTAGAAGACAGCTCAAACTATTTGTCTTTATATGTATGACAAATTAGTTTGTTGTTACAGATAAAATGTCTGATATACATTAGCTAAATACTATACACCATATCATCCCTCTCACTGATACAAACTTATTTAAAATAATAATTTTATAATATGTTTTAGTTTATCCTTTAAAAATTGTAAGGAATCTTATTTTTAATGTGCCTAGAACTGTTAGTTGACGTGTGGGTCAAATGCCCATTATGTTTAATAACTAATGGCTTAGAGATAGACAAAAAGTATTTGCAAATTATCCTTATAAAAACTACATTATACAGGAGCGCATGGGTGGCACAGCGGTTAAGCGGCTGCCTTCGGCTCAGGGCGTGATCCCGGCGTTATGGGATCGAGCCCCACATCAGGCTCTTCTGCTATGAGCCTGCTTCTTCCTCTCCCACTCCCCCTGCTTGTGTTCCCTCTCTTGCTAGCTGTCTCTATCTCTGCCGAATAAATAAATAAAATATTTTTTTAAAAGAAACTACATTATACAAATTCACAGGCATCCTCTTCTTGGACTGTGGGGTGAGACTCAAAGAATATATGACAAAAGGGAGGCACACTCCTGTCATCAGATGTTCACAAGTCACCACTGAGGAAGCATTAGAGTATAAAGCTGGCAAAGGGACATGTACATGGGGTTCATACCTTAGGCTTACTCACATCCTGAGTTCTCTCCACCAAAGGCCAAGAAGCAAGCTCTTGCAGGGAAAGCTGACGCTCTGGGCATCAGCGCTGGGGTGGGGGCACAGCAGCAGAGAGGTCAGTGCCCCTAAGAACTGTGGCTGGGCACACACCACATCTAAAGCATTTGACTCAGGCCACGTGCTCACAGACGAGCACGCACAAGCACACCCACCCAGCACCTGCTCTCAGCAAAGGTACAGCGTCAACACGGGCTGCTGTCTTCAGGGTGGCTGATAATGATTGAGGTGTAAAAACCAGATAGTCTCAGTGAAAACAAATTATTTGGCCAAATGGCTATTTACCACCAAGGACATCAAGGGGAGGCCAGGATAAAGGTAGAGGCAGGAAGATGAGGGGGTGCTGCATGTGTTTGAATGTCATATCGAAAAGAACTGATAAAAGAAAAACAATCAGCTTGGAATAGCTCATCATGGAATAGGTCTACAGTGCTTAAAAATTAATTTGGCTCTAAGAAATACAAGGTAACTTGTTATTATTTAAGCTAGCAGGCGCACCTGTCACATCTGAAATCAGTGTGGAGAGGCAGAGCACACAGCGCCGGAGGGGGCTCTAACGGACCTGAGTTTGAGTCCCAGCCTGGCCACTTGATGGCTGACTGTCCTTGGGAAAGTGACCTCACCCCTGCTGGCCTCAGTGTCTCCTGTATAAAATGGGGCAGTTGAGCTAAATGATCTCCAAAGTTCTTTTCTACTTTCAAAATATGACAAGACGGGGCGCCTGGGTGGCACGGCGGTTGAGCGTCTGCCTTCGGCTCAGGGCGTGATCCCGGCGTTATGGGATCGAGCCCCACATCGGGCTCTTCCGCTATGAGCCTGCTTCTTCCTCTCCCACTCCCCCTGCTTGTGTTCCCTCTCTCGCTGGCTGTCTCTATCTCTGTCGCATAAATAAAAATAAAATCTTTAAAAAAAAAATATGACAAGTGAAGTGTTTTTTAAATATATCTGACTGCTTCCCAAATATGCTCTGGGCTCTGTGAGAAGCATCTTTGCTCAGGAGATTTTCTTACATTGAAACGTCCTCACCTTCCTGCCTTGCCCTCTGTCAAGACTCAGCAAACTTGAATCACTGCACCTAATTGCCTCAACCGTATTTTCTCGCTCCCTCTCATCTAGAGTTTTCTTTATGGTCTCTTACAGCAGTTCTTATGATCGTCATTTCTTCAACCAGATTTTAAGTGCTGTAAATTCACCTCGTGTATGTTCATCTTAAACTGCAGAGCCATATTGACAACAGCTTTGAAAATTTCGATTTCCTTTAGCAGGATTAATCTCCAGCGACTTAATATCCTTTTCCCATCTGGAAGCTCTGAGTGGAATAATAGCAAGATGGCTGCTCCAGCAAGAGGGCTATTATCCCTGTCCTCTGGGTGGGAATATCGAGAGTATGTTAAAATGTATTTCTTCACAGTGTGTCTCACCTCATAAATATTATTTGACTTCTTATGATGTTAAAATAAGTCATTGGAAATTTATATTTCTAGGCATCTTGTCTTACAAAATTATAGATTGTCTTAAAGCAGAGTGCCTTATCAGTCTGCCAGATCCAGACCTGAGTATGTGAGACAGAACTATGACCAGAGGTAGGCTGAAAGATGAACTTGAAAGTACAATGCCTTTATTTTTTTTTTTTTAAAGATTTTATTTATTTATTCGACAGGGATAGAGACAGCCAGCGAGAGAGGGAACACAAGCAGGGGGAGTAGGTGAGGAAGAAGCAGGCTCATAGCAGAAGAGCCTCATGTGGGGCTCGATCCCATAACTCCGGGATCACGCCCTGAGCCGAAGGCAGACGCTTAACCGCTGTGCCACCCAGGCGCCCCGAAAGTACAATGCCTTTAATTTCATGGCATGTGATTTTTTAGCTCTTCTAAAGCAGTTGTTTACCTATGATAAATGATTTCCTTTATTATGGAAGTGAAAACGGAAGATCTTCGTGGATCCAAAAACATTTTGGAAGCAAGATTAAGACATTGTTTACTTTGGTTTTAAGTAAGTCCTGAGCTTTGAAGTATTTTTACCCCTAGCGGTCAGTCCCTTCTTTTGTCTTGCCTTACAGTTTTTTCATTCCTCATGGCTGATTCTTGACTTGGGGAATGTGTGGCAGAGGTGGGGCCAGGCGTGAAGATGCGATGTTTACCTGTGGCTGAACGGTGCATGGCAGAGTACAGACGGGGGATGCGGGGAAAGAGTAAAACTTCTCCAGATGTAAACCACTGTGTTTTAGCTAAATAATGTTATGGGCTTTATATTAGTTTCCCGTGTCTGCTGTAACAAATTACTCCAAACTTGGTGGCTTGAAACAATGGAAATTGATTCTCTCACGGTTTTGGAGGCCAGAAGTCTGAAATCAGCATGACTGGGCTGGAATCAAGGAGCTGGCAGGGTTAGACCCTCTCCCAAGGCTACCGGGAGAATCTGTTCCTTGCCTCTTCCATCTTCTGTTAGCCATCAATATTCCTTGACTTGTGGCTGCATCACTCCAGCATCTTCAGATCCCTCTCTGCTCCCTTTTCACATCCCCGTTTCTTCTGCGTGCCAGTGATCCCTCTGCCTCTCTTTTCTAAGGACGCTTGTGACTGCATCTAGGACTTCTCCGGATAATCCAAGACCATTTCCCCATCTCAAGATTCTTAGCTTAATCACTTCCCAAAAGATCTTCCCCCTTTCTTTCTTTTTTTCTTTTCTATCCTTTCCTTTTCTTTCTTTTTTCTTTTCTCTTTTGTCCTTCCTTCCTTCCTTGCCTGCCTGCCTTCCTTCCTTCCTTCTATCCTTCCTTTCTTTTTTTTTTTGCCATATAAGGTAACATTCACAGGCTTCAGGAATTAGGACATAGATATCTTTTGGGAGGGCATTTTTTAACCTATCCCAGACTCTGTTTGTTCCAAATGAATCAACTAACCATCAGGGTTCCTATATCTTCTCTCTCTTCTGATGTAATCTGGTAAGTGTTAAGAGCATACATGTATTAATATATTAATTCAACATATATTTATTTAAGACTTACCATGTGCCTGTCACTAAATTCTATGTCTATGATGATGAGCAAATAGACATAGTCCCTTGTCCTCACGGGGCTTCTAGTCTGGTTGGGGAGATGGTCATTAAACAGATACTCAAAAAAATATACCCCAAATTGGTAAATGCTACACAGAAGAGGTGGCTTTTACCAGAGTCTTGAGGAAGGTCCATCTGGAGAAGTAATGTTTCAGCTGAGATTTGAAAGACAGTGAGAAGTGAGCCAGGCTAGGAACAGAAAGGAGAGCATGTTAGTAGAGGGCCAGCCTACAGCTGGAAGGAACTTGGAGCTTTGGAGGAACTGTAAGAATTGTTGGTAGAACTTACAGAGCTGTGGGAAGACTGGGGTGAAAGGAGACTGGAGATGTCATCAGGGGACAAATAAGGCAGGGCCTTGTAGAAATCTGAGCTTCATCCCAAGTGTAGTAGGAAGACCGGGGGGCTTAAGCAGTGGCAGGATGGGAACAGAGGTGGGTATGACATGATCTGATTTATGTCTTTCCAGAATTACTCAGGTTTCTGGTTGGAGGATGGGTTGACAGGAATAGAGTGGTAACAATGGCATGGTGAAATCCGAGGTGTGACCGTAGTCCAGACAAGAGGCAAAATTGGTTTGGACCAGGGTTGGAGATACTGCTGGTGGAGAAAATTGGAAAAATGCAAGATATGCTCTGGAGAAATGACAGGATGGTCTCAGAAATCAAGAGTTTTATGTGAGGGAGTCATGAGGAAGAGGGAGGTGTCAAGGATGACTCCCAAGTTCCTGGCATAAGCAGCTAGATGGATGGGGGGTGCCATTTGATGAAAGTAGGAGGACAGGAGGAGGAGCAGATTTGAAGAAAAGATCCTGAATTCAAGTTTTTACATGCTAATCTTTAAGAAGTCATTTGGCATAGTGCCTGGCACGGAGCACACCATAAATAGTAGCTTCTGCTTTAGTCATTTCAGAATCATGACTGGCCTTTGAGTCCAAACATTTAGGTTCTAGCTCTGGCTAGGCCACTTTAGAGAAATAAACCTCTTTTGGCATTAGTGTCCTCATCTATAAATTGGAGGCAAACTGGATGCGTTTTGTGGTCCCTTCCAGGTTTAATATGCCTGCGATGCTATGAAAGTCTTTGGTCTTGACCACCTGGAACTCTCCTCTGGCCAGCTGGATCTGCTTCATGGAAGCTGATGAACTAGAACTCTGCATATGGGTGGCAGTTTTTGGTGGAAGCTGACGCAGAGGGAGCTCTGGCCAAGGCAAACTGTGGCTAGCGAGGAGGCCTCATGACGAAGGGGAAGGATGTGGTTTGAGGAGAGCAGCAGCTGCTGCTGTCACCAGACAAGCATGAAATTCGCTGAGCTGCAGAGGAGAGTGCAGCCGCGGATGGCTGTTTATTAATTGACGAATTAATGTGATCTGGGGCATAGGGAGAAATGGCGATGGGCAGAAGACGAAGTCAGAAATTCTTATTTCCTTCTTTCCTGTGCCCTCATCTGTTACTGGCAGAGTCGTTGTTGGAGCCAGAGTGGGTTTTGGGGATAGACCATCTGCAGTCCAACTCCTCATCACTGACAGATAAAGAAACCAAGGTCAACGACAAGTTCCACAGCAGCAGAGTTATGCTAGCCCTTAAGTCTTTTCACACCTGGCCCACCAGGCTTTTCTGCCCCACTAGGCTGCCAGGGAGGGTTCCCGGGAGCCATTTTAGGCCCCATTTTGGAAAAAGAGTCAAGTTTGGTTTCATTTGCCTTAGAGCAGACCCCCGAGAGATTGTTCATTCCTCCCCACTCCAGACGTAAAAATACCCTAGGTAATTTGTTACACTTTGGGCCCTCTCCTCAGTCAGTACTTTATTACTCAAAGTAAACCTGCCTGGACCCTGATTCTATAGGGATCCTTCTGTTCACCTGACCTCATCTGGGTTCCTTGGTGGTCATAACGGCACGTGCTCTTCCAAAGCACATCCTGCCTGTGCCCAAGTCTTTCATTAGCTTAGACAGCGTCGTCCTTTTCCTCAGGTGTTGGTTGGTCACTTTTTAAAAACTGAACGATGGATTTGTTTATGAGGAAGAGCTGAAAGGGAACTTACTAGGAAAGTTGCTGCTTCATCCTGTGATTGTGGTTAGCTTGTGAGTAATCGAATTCCCTGGCCTCTTCTTTGGAAGCAATGACTGGTCAGTCTGTGGCTTTACTGTTGTTTCACAACGTAGGAGGCAGAGCACCCTCCCTCTACCTAACAGTTGAACTTAGAACACCTCGTCAGGGGAGCCGAAGAAGACTTCAGGTGTGCCTGTTGCCCAGTAAGCACAGTTCTCTAGAAGTCACTATCGGGCTGAGCTCGGAGCAGGATCCCTAAAGAAAAGCAGGCCCCTGGGCCTGAGGCGTAGCATAGAGTAGGCTCGGGGAGTCCTCCGCAGTATCAGGCATGCGCTGTGGGTGAGGCAGGGACAGTCTGGAGCAGAGATTTCTCTCTTGAATGGGGGGATGAACAGTGAGGTGAGCCATCCTTTACGAGACTTTCTTCAAGGCGGGAGACCACATTCTGAGGAAAGGGAGGGCTTGGTTTCCAGAGGCCACACATCTGGTTGACCTCCTTCCAGTCTCCTTGAACATGCTGTGCTCATTACTGAAACAGAGGTTTCCCTGCTGTCCATCCCCACCCTGGGGACACCCAGCCAGTTTCTACTGCCTCTGCGGGTTCAGCCCCTCTTGTGAGGCTCCCCTCAAGGGCCAGCTCCTCCCTGGAACCTTTCCCAAGAACTCTAGTCCTCATTGGCCCCTTGGTTTCTGCATGCCTTCCATAATTGCAATCTCATTGCACAGTCTCACTCTTTGTTCTTTGCTGCTGTGTGTTGTTTCCTCTGGATGGGTGTGTTGGGGAGGGAGGATGGGCAGTTTGTGCGTGTCCTTTTTCACTGGCTAAATCACTAACTTCTTAAGGACAAGAACTCAGTCTTGAATTTGTCTGTATTCTCTCATAGTATCAGACTGAATTCTGAGGACGAAATGTGTTCTCACGAATACTTGCCTACTTGTTCTAAAGAGTTCTCAATGTGTTTGTCAGATAATGGACTTTTTAGAGACACACATTAAGTCTACCTGTGCCTGCTTTTCAGATTATTTTCAAAATCGTATTGCTAAGATTTAATGTGGCTGCACAAGACAGAAAACTCAAAGTAGAATGACTTAATTACGATTGGACTTTCTTGGGACACCTGGGTGGCTCAGTTGGTTGAGTGTCCAACTCTTGATTTCAGCTCAGGTCATGATTTCAGGGTCCTGAGATCAAGCCCTGCGTCAGGCTCTGTGCCAGGTGTGGAGCCTGCTAGGGATTCTCTCTACCCCTCCTCCCACCTCCTCTCTCTCAAAAAAAAAAAAAAAAAGATAAGACTTTCTTTCTCCATGGAACCAACGGGCAATGGGAAAGAGTCCAGGGTGGGTGGGACTCCACAAGGCAAGCACCCAGCCTTAGCCTTCTTTCTCTCTTGCTGCTCTGCTGTCCTAACAGGTGGTGTTCATTCTCAAGATCAACACATATTCTACAGTGGCTGTTTTTGACCTCCAGCCATTACATGCACAATTTAGGCAGCAAGAAGGAGAGAGGGAAGAGGAGGAGGAGGAAGAAGGGGCAAAGGGCTTGCATCAGCTGTCTCTCAAGGAACTTTCTCAGAAGCTGCTGCAAAATGCTTTTGTTTGCATTTTATTAGTTCATACCTCATGACATCTAGCTGCAAGGGAGGCTGGGAAGTGTAGTCTTTATTCCAGGTGGTCATGTATTCAGTGGAGACTTGGGGTTATTAAGGAAGAAGGGGGAAAACAGCTAGAGATTCAGACACATGGGATCAGTTGGATAAAGTGAGGTACACTGGAATAACTGAGTCTTTTTAGCTTTGTCTCGTCAGACTGTTCGTGAATTTTCCAGTGAGCCACTTTTTGCGTCTATTATGTGCCTGGTACTATGCTTTGTGTTAATAGAGCAGAGAACAAGACAGATCTGGTCTTTACGTTCAAGAAGTTTACAATTCAGGTTGGGGAGACAACAATAAATAGGAGAGCAAATAAGTGACCAAGATAACAGGAGATACTAGTAAGTACTAAAAAGAAAATAAAATCACATGGCCTTAGTTGGTTTCAAAAACTGTCCATCTATTGGGTATGCTTAGGGTTGTTTACTACATGAATGAAACATTCAGTCTTCTTTAAAGCTCTCTTGGTTTCTCTCTTGGATAGTGCTTCTAAATCTCTATGAGCTTTTTAGGTGAAGAAATGCATTAAAAATTGCTTTGCTAGACTAGTTCTAAGAGGATTTATTTAGACTGGATAGTTTTAAGCTGACATTTCTAAAAAGTTTATATCTGAGTATGTTTATATTAATTAAGGTTTTATTTATATAATGTAAATGCACATTTTCAGGAGCCATTTATTTAAACATGTAAAGACCATTAAGAAAAGTGTTGTCAGTTACAGAAGAGACTTCTAATGGTATGTGTTTAATAAAGCTGTGTAATTTATAAAATACTTAGAAAAATGTTAATGTTTTATACTTTTTTCCCAAGGGAGGAATTTTTATTTCCCTACGTTCCAGACACAATGGTATGATTCAGTTATTTAAATTTTATAATAGGTTGCCATTAGAGTCAGATATGTCTTTGCAAAGGAAAAAAAAATTTTTTTTAAGTGAATAAAACCAAACAAAGAGTCATCAGCAACGCTTGTGTGGCTTTGATTTGATGTGCTTTGTCACAGTCCAAGCTGATTTCTGGACTCTTGGAGTAAAATTGCTGGGGTTAAAGAGACATTTCATGAAATTTTCATTTTGTGACTCTTATTAACCCATACCTGAATGACTTTCTATTTTCTAGTATTAATTTTCAGCTGTTTCAGGCCATGGCTTATCATCTCTCAGTTCTGGTGGAGACCACAATCTGGAGAAGAAAGAGAACATCCACCTTGTTTAGAGTATGTTTAAGGAAAAAGTCCTGGAGAGCAGTTCTGGGCTGGCCATGCAGGAATGTTAATCAGCAGCAGTAAACTGTGCACTGAAGACGTGTTGAAAACAAACCAGGGCTGAGGGAAAAACAGGAAATTTGACCAAACAACTCTTCCTAGTAACAGGTTTTGTGTGTCTTTGTTAAGATCATCACAGCTTGTTTTAATTCTTCTTTAACTTCCTTTCCAAAATTTGACGTTGTGTTTCTTTGCAGTTTTATATACAGCTTTCATTTAATAAAGCACTCTTCCCTTCCGCCCAACCATGTTCCTATAACCGGAATTGCGAATGAGAGGATGCCATAATGACATTGTGATGCTGCGTATTCGTCCATAGGCAAATTGGTGTTACAGACTACTAATTAACGGGTCTTGCGCTAGGATGGCACTTAAGCAGCCTTCCAGCCCAACCTACAAGTAGTGACGTTATCGGGCATTTGGAAGATGGGCATATGTTTTGCTTACCATCCTTAGCCTTATTCTTATACTCTTGATTTTAAACTTGACCCTTTGTTGTCATCGTAATGCAAGAAACCATTTCCATTTAATCTGGGACAGCTGCAGATGTTTAGAGACTGTAATGCATAAGTTCTCACAGAAATCTGACCTAAAACGGACAGATGTTTGAACTCCTTTGTAAAAATCTATTCTAAACATTCTGGGCTACTGCTAGACAGGAATGCCAAACATTCCCAACCACAAATTATACTTGATAATAACCACCTTGATAACAGAAAGCAGCAGACCCCCAGTTCCATTACATGATCTGGAGGAAGATAACAGGTCTTTAGCATTTTAGCTCAGCTTTGCTATATTTACAGATGATTAAGGCCAGTGCAAATTGCATCGTTGTGAAAGTTAGAAACTGTTAATTCGTACACAAAAATTCTCCGAGCACAAAGACGTAGACTTTCTTCTCGTTGTAGCTGGGCCGGAGCTGCGGATTGCTGACAGTGAAGCAGGAGCCAGCCGAAAACCAGGCAGGCTGAGTACACAAAAAGCCATATGGTTCACAAGAGGAAATGGCCACGCGTTCCCTTTTCAAGGTTCTGAAATCAATGTATTCCTGAAGAACCATGTAAATAAGCTCACCAGCATGTTTTATTTTGTAAAACGTGGGGCAGGCCGGTTATGAAATGGGAAGCCTGAAATGCCATACATCCATCTTAACCAGCTCAGGGTTTGACTCAGTTCTTCAAGCTTTAATCCTATTAACTCTCATGCACAAAGGAAATGCAGGGCTCCTCTCTGCCCAGGCCTCATGGCATTTGTAAACCAAGTCTTGAATTTTACAAATAAAGCTCCTTGGTATAACAAGCATCAGTGAAGCCACCTTTCAAAAAGAATATTTTAGATTGTTTACTTTAAGAAAAGCCCTTACAAGGGATTGATGACTTCAATCAGTGTATAGATTTTGAAGATTTTTTTTTTAAGCAGCTTACTTGGATATGCAGATTTTTTGGTGGGAAGCACGTTAAATGTGTGCTTTTTTAAACCAAATCTCTGGTTTTACGAACAAAGCTCATTGGTTGATTAAAAATATAAGCAGCATCAATGTAACCTCTGCTCAAAAGAATTTTTTTTTAGACTGTTTACTTGAGGGGTTTTGAAGGGTTTGATGATTCACCATCAGTTTATAAAATCAAGGATTTTTTAAAAAGCAACTTTACTTAAGTAAGTCAAAATTTTGGTGTGAAATGTATCACACTTATTTCTGGCTGATTGTCCTTTGGACATAGAGCTAACCCAGCGAAATACCAAGATCTGATTATGATGTTGTTGGGAGTTAATCTCATTGTAGTGAACATGAGCTAGTAACACATTAGTCCATATTATATTATACCCTTTTCAGCCTGCGGCCTGCTGTTTTGATTAAATTTGGTTCCTGCCATTCCGATTTGAAACCGCAAAGTCTTCCTCTTACCACCTATCCCCTTTACAAAGCCTTTCTCTAAAAGTTTGAACTATTTTAGATTTCCATTACTTACAAAATTGTAGCCAATGTAAAATGTAATCGCTAATGTAAAATCAGGGAGGAGATTTCCCTCCGTCCCCTTTCTGTTCAGAAATAGTTGCTATTTACAGGTGGCGGGCTGTCATTAGCACAGCCTGCTCTATGCTGTGGTGGCCTGGAATGTCTAGTAATTTTGGTTTACGTAACAGTTTCACTGGGGTGTTTGCTTTCGGAGGTCACTTCAGTGTCAGCCTCAGCAGCACACACATAAGTCTGCCTCTTCCATGCAGTTGGCCAAGGAAAAGAAAATATTCCATCCAAGCATTCCCCCCCTACTTTGTTTCCTTAGCCTAAATTATTTGAATATACATTGAAAGAGTGATAAAATTCACCTCAGATTCTGAAGAATAGGTTTATTTTTGTCTGATTTCCTATCCTGTCTGACTCTCTTCCTGCCTGAGAGGCACCTGGCCTATTAGCTGGGACGGCTGACTGCTCCCTTTCCAAACACCTTCGCCTGAAGTTAGGAATGACACTGGGTCAGTACCCTTTAAGACCCTCACCAGAGTCCTCCCAGCTCTGGTAGGATGCAATCCAACTCAGAACATCAAGGAACATTCCCTTGCGATCCAACTCAGAACATCAAGGAACATTCCCTTGCTGAATGGAGCTGGCTTCTTATGTACTAGTGCATTGACTTCCCTAGAGCTGAGTAATTTAAGCCAGTTGCCTTTCATTTCAACCATGTCAAAGAATCAAATAAAGGTATAACATCAGACCAGCTAGGAAAATGAGAGTAACATGTTTATAGTATAATATAATATAAATATAAAGTAACATGTTTATATAAATCCTTCCTGTTTTCTCAACCCTTGCTCGCTGGCTGTTTTCCATTCTGACAGTCAGAACACTCTGGAAATTTGCCTACAGACATTGGCCACCAATTTAAGGATTTGTTGATTATTTATTAAGGAAAATTGCAAAGCTCAAATAAACAAACCCAGTGCTGGGTAAAATGGTTGACCAAAATTAGCAATTCCCAAGACTCATTAGTATTAATGACCCTTGACAACAGGTTGGGCAGGACTTTGTGTCGCTCAGTCCTCAGGAAAGCAATTTGGAGGCCATAGGTGGCCTCTTCTTTCCAGACCCAGATACCCCAGATGTAGCACCATTCTCCAAATGAGGAGGCCAGTCCACCTCGAGTGTGAATACCTGCCAGTCCCTTGATCTCCAGTGATCTCCAGGATTGTGCTTTCTGACCTTGGAGAAAATCAAAACATTGATTTTTCCAGTCATTGCAGTTACACATCACATGTCTCCTAGGCTTTTGAGCCATTTGAGGAATGCTCGTGAAATGCTTTAAGTAGGATAAAAAAGGTAAAACTAGAGGCCGTGGGTTCTAACTGGGAAATCCAGGGGGAGCCCTAAGGAGTTACCAGCAGCCCAGAACTAGGCATCTAAGCTCCCATCTGTTGAGTGCGTACTGCTGAGCTTTCTTCCTCTCTCTCTGTCTCTCCTTCTTTGTCACATATACACACGCACAGGTATTCCAGGTACGCTCACCAAAATGTATGACCATATATACCTAATGATATTTGGTGAAAAGGTGGTTCCAGACGAGAATACGATTAACATTACCAAATAACATTAGGAAAGGAAGTATATATTCCATTTGGATTCTCACCTTCTCTTTAAAATGGCCGACTCGAGGCTCCTGGCTGGCCCAGTCAGTGGAACATGTGACTCATGATCACAGGGTTGTCGGTTCAAGACCCAAGCTGGTGTAGAGATTACTTAAAAATTTTTTTTTAAATCTTAAAAAAAGTAATAAGATGGGAAAAAAAGAAAACAAAAGTAATAAAATGGCCGACTTTTCAGTCTTGCTTTCTTTCAAAGCATGTATTCAAAACTTACACAATTCAAGATGCTATTCAGGAGATACACCTAAATACACATACTATCAATTAATTGAACACTCATTTCAGACTATTAGAAACCATACTTCTTTGGGAGAGAACTTGGTAGTTAACTATTCCCTGGACTGGCTACATAATTGGCGGGGCTCAGTATAGAATCAAAATTCAGGGCCCCTTATTCAAAGGCAAGGAAAAGGGTATTAATATAGAGGGCTTTTCCTTTTATTCCTCAGTCTCTCTTTCTCAACTTGTTATGATATGTTTTATTTACCATGTAGTGTTATTTTTAAGTAAAGAAAAATTTTAAAAATTAAATTATTAGTGTGAATTTTACAACTCATCTTTATATTATATAGAGTGATTTTAAAGATCTTATTTATTCATTTGACAGAGACAGAGACAGCCAGCAAGAGAGGGAACACAAGCAGGGGGAATGGGAGAGGAAGCAGCAGGCTCATGGCGGAGAAGCCCGATGTGGGGCTCGATCCCACAACGCCGGGATCATGCCCTGAGCCGAAGGCAGACGCCCAACCGCTGTGCCACCCAGGCGCCCCTATACAGAGTGATTTTAAATGCAAATGTAAGAACGCTTAACACATCCAGAGTCCTTGAAATTACACAGTTCTTTGTAGAACATGCATACTTGTTGTTGTTGTTTTTTTTCTTACCGGGAGTAGAAAGGCTGCAGAGAACTAGCTCACTGTTTTTATTTCACTTCTTGATACGTGCACATTCTACCAATACTCTCTACTTTTGACTTCCTGATGACTGAGGGAGAACTAAAAAGAAAATGAACTATAGATCGCCCTGTCCTTCCCTTTCCTTCTGTCCCATCCTTTTCAGCATATGTAGGTGGCTAATACAGAGAAGTAACAGCAATGAGAAATGATTGTTAGTGTTTCTTAGAACTCTTTTGCCTTCTTTCTGCATTTGAAGAAAATTCTGGTTCAAATGGAAAGCAGAGCCTCTTGGGCTGTCAGCAAGCCCACTTACTCAGTTTCAGACATAACACAGCTATCTTGTGCCCACTTTGAGTCTTCCTGAACTCCCATGCAGTGTGTTCATGGCATTGTGACTGCTGTGTGTGGGTAGGGTGGCAAGGACCATTGGCAGACACATATGACGCACATAATAGCTTCTCCACTCATGTGTGTGCTCCATTGTCCTGTTCGTCTTTGCTTACAAAACATGAGTTCAAAGATAACATTAAGAATTTCAAGACTAAGCCGTTAAACCGAAGCACAGAGAACACAGGGCCCTGTGTGACTGCATAGGTCACATGCCCATGAAGTTGGTCCTGAATCCTCCTGCGCTTTAGCTCACTTCCGGCGTAGACTAAAATCCTAAAAGGCTAGGGCTTCATGCTTCCCCAGTCTCGTCTCCTTTTGCCTGCTGGGAAGGTGTTGAGAGCAGGAATGAGTCAGACTGATGCTCCTCCCTGACCCAGGTTGCCTTTGTTAAGTCCTCCTGTCCCTATCAACAAGTGGTCCAAAGGGTAGGGGGAGGAGGGTCTTTTTCCCTTTAGCTCAGCTCCCTCTTATCAAATCCTCATCCGTCCAGTTTTTCTCCCCACCCGACCCAGTGAAATGGAAATAAAGAGTTGCTGGGGTCCATTTCATTATCACTAAGAGCTCAAAAATATCATCAGACTTTATTTCTCTCCTAGGTCAACAGTTTTCCATCGTGGAATAATAATAATAATAATGATGATAATTATTATTAGTATTATTATTATTATTTAGAGAGAGAGAGCCAGGGGGAAGGGCAGAGGGAGAGGGAGAGAGGGGATCCCAAGCAGGCTCCATGCCCAGTGCAGAGCCCAACACGGGGCTCGATCTCACAACCCTGAGATCATGACCTGAGCCAAAATCATGAGTCAGATGCTTAACTGACAGAGCCACCCGGGCCCCCCATCATGGAATTATTTTTATTTTTTATATTTTCTTAGTGTGAAATATTTCAGAAATATAAGAAGATTTAGAGAAGTTCGTAAGTATCTAGGTACCCATCACCCAAATGAGACCTAAAACATTACAAATACAATGTCAGTTCCCTGTGTTACCTTCTCCAATTTCATTTCTCTCCCTGCCCCTCCCTCCAGCAACCACTATTATTTTTAATCTTCTGCATTTCTTTATAATTTTATTTTGTATGTATATACTCTCAAAACACTTATTTAGTATTTCTTGTCATGTTTTATTTATTTTTATTTTTTAAAGATTTTATTTATTTATTTGACAGAGAGAGAGAAAGGGAACACAAGCAGGGGGAGGGGCCAGCAGAGGGATAAGCAGGCTCCCCGCTGAGCAGGGAGCCCAACTCAGGGCTTGATCCTTGGACCCTGGGATCATGACCTGAGCTGAAGGCAGACGCTTAACGATTGAGCCACCCAGGCGCCCTTCTTGTCATGTTTTAAAGCTTAATGTGAATGTGAATTCAGTTCATGTCTGGCAGCTTGTTTTTTACCCTCCCCATTGTATGTTTTTGACATTTGTCCATGTTGCTGTGGCAGGAGCCTTTGTGTCCAGTTTAATTTTATGTTTCCGAAGTTCCAAGTTTTTGATCTTGTGCAGAGTTGTTGATTGTTAGTGAATGCCCCGTTTCTAGCTTGGGTGGATCACATCTAGTGATTAGCCTTTGAGGCTTTATTTAACCAAAAATTTGTTTGGAGACTTGAGTCATCAACCCTTATCTGTTTCATTGAGTTTCCATTCAGCCCATTGTCTGGGCAAAATATGTGCTGGAAAAGTTTACTAGTGTTTCTTGGCAATCATTTGCTGTGGGATGGCATAGCCATGCAGAATGAGTTGGGTAATGTTTTTTTGATTACACCATTTACCTTTAAATTAGACTGAATTACTGTAAAAGGAAGCATGTAGAGATACAGAATCCAAGCCGGATAAGACTCATCTTACCTAGAAGCAGAATGAATGATTACTCATCTATAGAATGCCATTGGAGACATCCTATCTGCTGTGAATATCTCTCCACAGATTACTCCTTTATGTAATCATTGCCCAATACCATTATATTCATTGCTTTTTAGAGTCTGTAATATTAAGCATCGTCCTTTGATATGAGTGACATTGTCAAATTGATTTCTCTCTTGATAGGAAAGATGGGGCACATTAAGGGCACTTTGCATTTGGGCAGGGGAAAGCCATGAATTTTTTTTAAAGGAGAAGAGTGCAGAGAATTAATAGTACCATTTCCATTTCTAGAATACCAATTACATTCCTGGCACATACTAAGTGCTTCACATACTAAGTGCTTTACATACTAAGTGCTTTACATACATTCAAATCCCACTCAGTCCTCACAACGACCCTGCAGAAGAGATGTCTGTTTTATCATTTTATAAATGAAAAAAGCTCAAAGCCAGTAAGACAGTTCCCTCAAGGTCCCAGAATCGGTAAGGGGAGGGCTGGGATTGGACCAGGATGTGTCCATGGAGGCAGGGCTCTTTACACACTCCAGTAGACCAAGCTTGCTGATGCCACAGTTGAGCAACCACCCGGCCCTGCCTTTGGCAAGATCTCTGCTAGTCCCCGGCACGGCGTCTTGACTGCATGTATGCTGTGTCTCTTGTGGATGGGGAATATATAAGTTGGATGTGGGTCTGCTCAGTGGGAAAAGAAGTAGAATGTTCATGGTTATGTGGTTTCTAAGGAAGAGCCAGAAAAACTAAAGAGTCACCGTGATTTGGGTTTTTACAGACCCGCCTTTGGCCTCGGAGGATCCCTGCTCTACTTGAGGCTGGCTGGCTTCTGAGGGGTGGTCGGGCCATCACCCACCTCTCTGTGCATGGATTGGGTTAGGCCAGAGGCCCCTGCTCCAGCAGAAGAATGTCCTTTCTCAGTGCATGTGGCCGCCCGTTCCTCTTTCTCTCCATCCCTCTCTCGGCCTCCTGCCCCAGCTCTTCTGAAACATGGGCGTAACTCCGAATTCCATTCTCTAAAAAGGTCTGTACCCTGGAGTGCATTCTGATGCCCCACCCTGACACCATATTTTTGAGCCTGTGTCAGCAACTTTTCTACTCACTCTCATTATAGCCCTTTCAGATGACCTTGATTCATCTTGCTATCTTTAGCTTTTCTCTCTTAACCATAGGCACAGGTAATGCTACGGCTCAAGTGATCACAATATCTCTGCGGCTTGGTTGCTTTTCAGCCTTTCTGTTTTAAATGTGTCTTTTATTTATCATCCACCCAGGAACCTCTCTGGGTTGATGGCATAATTTTCAGACTTCCTGACATCTGAATGCAGCACACACACACCCTCCTTAATGTTGCCTGATTTTAATCTTCTCGGCCACAATAAATCTGACACATACCTCAAGCCAATGGCATGCTTGTCTTGATATTTTGATCCTTTTTCCTTTACCACAGTGATTGCTTGATTTAAGAAAGTAGCTCTGGCATGTACTGTTTTTACTAACATTGAAGTGTCAAGTCGGCCTTGACTTTCTGCAACCCCTTAACCAGCCTGATCGTTCCAGACTTAAAAGTATTTTGCCTATCTGGTATTTGCTGGTATGGAGAGCTATTAGGTTTTTTTCTTTTTTTTTCTTCCTGTCTTGTATCTCATAGAATAATAAATATGATGGTTTGAAGATTTTTTTTTTTACTAGTTTTTTATAGTCCAGCAAGGTGTGTTTAGGAAGTGAATGGTTTTGCGACAGGAAAAGTAGAACCTGGAATTTTTGTATCACTTCTTTTTTTCTCCAGGTCTTATTTGGATGGCATTTCTTTGCATATCTGAAAAAGTGGTCCTCCAAGTGGGGCATGTGTTTAGATAGGTCACATTACGCTGGTAAAGATCTAAACGAGGATACTGATTCCTTAGTCTTGTTTTTGTTTGGCTTGTTTAGTTTTTAAAGGTCATCTATCCACCTCCCTCATTTTATGGAGGAGGAAACCAAAGCCAAGAAAGGTTGACCTACTCACGGTTTTTCATAGAACTTATGGCAGAAATGGGCTCAGGCCCAGGGCTCATGAGTTCATTCAGTCAGAACCTCCAGCAGGGATTTGAAACCTCACTGCCACATAATATTGGGTCTCTAACTGATGAAGCAATAGAAACGCCTCTTTGAGGCCAAAGTTCTATATTCTCTTATTTAGCCTCTTAAAGTCTTGTGTTTGCTATAGTCTCAAGTAAAAGAACTTAGATATCTAAAATTCGTTTAACCCCAAATCCTATTATCCCCAAAGAGGCCACACCTTATTGCATGAGATACGTCCACCACCCTTCTCAATCAGTAACTCTTTGTTGAAGTTATACGGTACGGTACGTCTTCTGAGGCTTAGCTGTAATATTCCCTGTGCTTGAGTAGCTGCCTGCTCAACTGGAAAAAAAGACACAAAAGATTATTTCACAGTAATAAAGTGCTAATTGTGTGGTACCAATCATTAGTGCCATGGAACTTTAAGGGAAATGAAAATCGCTGGAAGTTGGAGCAGTCAGGGGTGGCTTCCGGAGAGGTTTCTCACTTGCAACATAGTTAAGCTTTCCACAGGGAAGTTAAGTAGCAAGACAGGAGGATTTGTCAAAGAGGAACCCAGAGGTCAGGAGAGGCAACAAGAACAGAAAATATATCCAGGGGCAGCGAGTTATAACACAAATAAATAGATCAAGAAGGATAGCAGAGGTATGGATGGTCCAAAGAAAAACCAACAAGGAAAGGGTGGGAAAAGGAAACAGGGAAAAAAATGGGGAGGGAAAAAAAAGATGAAAATGAATCACTTAATTAATGGGTGGGAATGCTGGCTGATGGTTTCCAGGGGCACTGTTTCCAGGCCAATTATCTGTCAAAAATGCTTTGGCTTTGCGGCCAAAGGAAACCGAGGCGAAAACTCTCTGCTAAAATACTTGAATGCCTTCCCCAAACCTCGACTTTTATTTCTCTTATTTGAAAGAAGGCGTTATACTACTTGCCCCAGAATATGATTTTAAAGTCCTGATTCTAGAATTCTTTGGAATTAACATACGTGTGGTGTGGTCTTTATCTCATCACTTTGGGAAGCACCTGACATCTTTGGAGCCAAAGCATAACTTAATAAATTACAGTTGCCTGGGTGGTTAGGAGGTAACTCTGAGAAGGAGCTAGGGACTTTGGCCAAGTTGGAAGAAGAAACAAGGAGGAGGGGAAATTGCTGCTCTTCATTTCACTTTTCTCTCCCATATTTGGTTTGTTCACAAGAATTCATCAACTTGCAGAATCCGAGCCATTATTTGGGGACCATAAAATTTTTTTTTGTTTTGTTTTCTTCATTCTATTTGTTTTATTTCCATGTTTAATACACTGACTTAGTAAAGGGTGAGAAAATGCTTAGTATAATTTCTTTCAAACAGCTTCTTTGAAACAGTAATATCTTCTCTGTTTCATCAGCATGTCCTTAGAAAGTTGTAGGTAGTAAATGATAAATTCCCTACATAATTCAGTAGAGTCACAGCCACTGTGCTCCGTGAAGTGAGATGACATGTCCTGCTCTCAGTGGTGGGTGAGTCAGCTCTTAGTAGGAGACTGAGTACATTCCATCTTGTGTGCAGCCTGGACGTGGGACACAGCTTCTCCTCAAAAAAAGAGGAAATGAGCCAGAGCATGTAAAGAATATGAGAGAATTATGTTTGATTTTTGTGATCATGGAGAAATATGGGTTCCCTTTAAAACTAAATAGAAAAAAGGTGGAAAACTGTGATTAGAAAATTGCTTGTTATAGGTCGTTAATATGATTATTTTAAAAATAAGTGTATTATACAGTTCTCCTGTGTTGCCATCCGGGCAGAGCCTTGAGCATTCTCAAACGCCCTACTCAACCACTTACTCCCTTTTCTTAATTGTAGAAAAGTACTGATGATTTAATGTTCTTCTGCAAGAATATCCTCCTTTTGGTGGTTTTTATTATTTTTTTAATTGGTTATGAACAGCAACCAAAAGAACATTCCCTTTTTAAAAAAATAACCACAGCAAAATAGAGTTATTTTTATAATGATAATACTTTATACAGATCTGTGGTCTTTCATCTCAGAACTTTCAAGCACTTTTCAAATATTGACTCATCAATCCATGACACACTTAGAAGATTGGGCAGTAATTCTGCTTCCATTTGATTTCAAAGAACTCACTGTGTCCTAGGACATGGGGACTCTCTTTTTCCTTTTTTTCGCCCTCCCTCCCTCCATCCTTCTTCCCTTCCTTCCTTCCTTTTTTCCTTCCTTCTCTCTCTTTCCCTCTCTCTCTCCCTCCCTCCCTTCCTCTCTCTTTCTTTTTTCTTTTCTTTTTCTTTTTCTTTTTCTTTTTCTTTTTGTTAAAGACCAGAAGAAATGTGGCTTTATCCCAACCCACTAGGAGCTCAGTGTGATGAAGGAAGGAGCCATGGCAAAGCTCTTCAAATTCTCAGTAACACATGCTACAACTTAAAAACCAGAGACGGAAATATCTACATATTTTTGAAGGTCCAGAAAGGCATTCAGAAGATTTTGAGCCCTAAATTATTTCAAGATACAGAAGACAGACTTACTTTGCTGAATTGACATTTTGATCAGTATTTTTCTTATTTATTTTTTTAACAGGGCAACTATGTTATTTCTAAAGTCCTTGCCAAACATGAATTTATGCTTCTCACCTGTGTAGGGAAAGATGATCAAGGATGGATTGAGTCTTGGATCGAGTCTTGAGAATTCGTGTATAAAAATTTCTCAGGCCAAGGATAGGAAAGTAGGCTGCCAATAATTAGAATTTTTATGAAGTATCCATTAAGATTTTGTTGATTAATGGTCTCAAGATTTAGCCTTTATTGTCTTACTGATTTCCTGTGGTAGGTAGAGTTCAATGGCCTTTCTAGCTACCTTTGAGTTGTTCAAGTAGAAGACTGGGGGCTTTTTTTCAATTCAAGGGCCATATTTTCTTTCTTTTTTTTCTTTTCCAAGGGCCATATTTTCTCACCCGCATGCTTTTCAACTCCTCCACTTCCAGTTCAAGAATGCTATGAAAATACTTCTTTAATTTTTTTTTTAAAAGATTTTATTTATTATTTATTCGACAGAGACAGCCAGGGAGAGAGGGAACACAAGCAGGGGGAGTGGGAGAGGAAGAAGCAGGCTCATAGCGGAGGAGCCTGATGTGGGGCTCGATCCCATAACGCCGGGATCACGCCCTGAGCCGAAGGCAGACGCTTAACCGCTGTGCCACCCAGGCGCCCCTATGAAAATACTTTTTATGAGTATGGATCATTATGTAGGAAAATAATAAAGTTATGGGAATAAGGAAGTTACTTCTAAGTATCGGAAAAATATGTTTCTGTCTCTCATGTATGTATCTAGCATAAATATACTCCTATGAAACAATTTGGGTTGATGGCAGAAGATATTAGTTAAAACTTTTAAATGTGAATTGAGGGTTGAGATAGAGATACTAGAGACCGTATAGAGAAGGTGAGAGAGGAGACCCCACAGAATGATGGGTATTTGGCACCTCGTACCTAGGCAGAGTTTCTGAAAGCTGGGACGTAGGGCAGACCTCTGGCCACCACTTTATTTCTCAGAACTACATCCCAAGATGGAGTCACTTCCTTGAGTGCCTCCATTTTGGAATTTCATGAGGTGCATCCCTAGCTCGTGCTCATCTGCTCTGGGATGCGAATTGCTGTCTGGGTCTTCCCTGGGGACTTCTGTCTTCAACAGCCCCAAGCAGGCCACAAGCCTAGGGAGAATCCCTGCCCCTCTAGGTCTGGAGAAAGATGGAGAAAGGAAGAAGCTAAAGAAACCATGAAATATGTTTTACTGCTGTTATTTACTCCTTCTTTTGTCTCAGATTTCCCCCATATGTTAGCAGGTAAATTGTTAATGAAGACTAATTAGAGATGCTTCAGTGAGGCTTTGAAACCCAAACCCACGATAGCTGTTCTACCAGCTGAAGGATGAATTCATAAGGAATTGGCTGTGATACCCCAACCCGACTGCTAAGAAAGCTAAAGATGAGATTCTGTGAGGCAGTTAGGACTTTCTGAGTGGACACATGTTTAGGCTAACCTTGAATTAGCACAAAATATGAAACACATGTCACCAGTCCCAAGAGAATCCGACTGTGATGGCCGCAGTATCGCACAGAGCACACATGCTGGAGCTGGGACAGCTGCAGGGTGCTGACCCCAGCCCTGACACTCGTGATCTTGGGGAAGTTGCTTAACCTCCCCTCACCTCAGTTTCCTCATCTGAAAAGTGGGGACAGCATTATTAGAGTATCTCACAAAGTTGTTAAGATGAAATAAATTAATGCATGAGTAGCTCTATAATCAGGAAGTGGCACAAAGTAGACGTTATGGTAATATTTGCTGCTATTATTGTTGTTGTTTTGTACTAAAAAATGTAAAAATAGCTTATGCTATCTGACATTCAGATGGTTGGAGGGGAAAAAGCATGGAGGAGTATACAGAGGAATTATGAGCTGGGCCTGGTCATGGCTAGTATCACTCCTGTCCACTTTCTGTTGGCTAGAACTCAGTCACATGGCCACACCTAACTGCCCAGGAACCTAGAAAATAATAGCCTAACGTTGGGAGTCCAGTAACAAGAGGAGAATGTGGATTTTGGTGAAGAGAATCCTCTGCCATAACCCAAAAGCCCATCAATAATCCCCTCGCTTTTTCGCTCTTTCAGGAGATCAAGTGGGTAAAACACATGTGATACATGTAATAAAATACATATTTTGTTAACTGAACAATGAAATATGTGGCCTGAAATTTTTTTTCTGACTTGCGAAAGCTTTTTATTTGAGGTCTTACAAAATCATCAAAATTAAATTAGTTTGGTTGTATATTTCAAGAGTTTTCTTAATTGAAAAGGATATCATTGTGTGAAATCAAAGCAGTGCCAGAAGATCTGGAACACATTCTCTTTTTGGTGACAAACAACTGACCCATCATTATGAAATCTACATTCACTCCATTGGCTCAGTGGCCAGGGCCAGTGTCAGTATAATCCGAGCTTAGTACAGAAGAAACCAAAAAGTGTTGGTGAAAATTAAAACCACAAAGCATTGTGGAAAATTGAGAGGTTTGGATGGGATACAAAGGTCAGAACAATAGAAAATTGTCTGATGAAAAAGCTAACCCAAAGGAAAAGCAAAAGTAATGTGCATCTGACAGGTGGTGGGCACTGGAATTTCCTTGGCATTTTTTAAAGTATACAAATAAAATATAGCCAAGGGTCAGATGTGCTTTGCTGGATGTATAAACGCTCTTGAGAAGATGTCCATAAACTGAGTCTGTAGAAATCCAATTTTAATGCTTTAAAAAAGATACCTATGTAATCGAGCCCTACAGAAAAGGCTTAAACTCCCTTTTATATACACGGCCTGTAAACCTATGTAGTTACTCATTTTTTTGAAGTAGATCATCCTATCAGGTCACATTCTATGTATGAAAGCAAACTTGTGATAATTTTAAAAGTCCAGAATAGAGGACGTCTGGGTGGCTCAGTCAATTAAGCATCTGCCTTCGACTCAGGTCATGATCCCAGGGTCCTGGGATTGAGTCTCACATCGGGCTCCCTGATTCTTCTTCTCCCTGCCACTCCCCCTGCTTGTGTGCTCTCTGACAAATAAATAATTTTAAAAAATCCATAATAGAAATAGGCTAACTTTATGCTTTTTTCTTTTCAAAGGTATTACTTTTAAGAGAAAAGTAAAACGATGATATCATACAAGATGTTTTTTTAGAAAAGGGGTTTAGACTGATTTCCTACAGTGGGATTGTTCTTTGTTCCTTCGTATTGTTGAAATATGGGACAGTGCAGTTCAGTTTTATACAGGGTTAATAGAACATTTTACATGAAGTCCCAATAGGTGAAATTATCTTTAAAATGCCTTAAAGCATCCACAAAATATCCTATATGTGGATTTGTTTATATAACCTATTATGTAATATGAATGTGTAATATAGTGTGCAGTCAGTGATGAAATATACATGCAAGTATTGTCCTACAGCACTATTTAAATTATTAGTCTCTTTTTTCTTGAGTGGGTATGGTTTAATCAATGTAAGTTAAATCCATAAGCAATGGAATTCCCTGATATAGAGGAACAAACATTGTACTTGAGTTGGAAGCTGTGGCATTTGATGACATTGGGCAAGTCATTTGATCTCTCTAAGCCTTACCTCTGTTGCCCATAAGATGAAGCTACTACCTATTTCATAAGTTGTATTCAAGATCAAATGAAGCGTGCTATACATATCAAGAGGTTCCCACTAGACTGAGAGTACCAAGAGGACAGGAACAATATCAGTCTTATTGCTGGTGAATTTTCATGAGTCTCTGCTGGAAGTTCTGTTGGATGACCACACAGGGAAGAAGTTCAGTCCTAGATTTTCTGCCCAGAGGCAGACACACTCAGATGGACTTATGCACAGAGCAATGTTAATGTATCTGAAGTAATGAAGGCAAATTGGCAAACTTCAGCCTGTGTAAAGAGAAGCTAGTGCTATTCGTTTGAGTGAAATAAGCCCATAGAGAAATCCAGTATAAACACTAGAAGTTTCCCTCATTAGGCAGTGAGCAGTGCATTTTATTGCGAACGGATTTGTCATGCTGAAAGTTTTCTAATTATAAGGCCATTGTTTGCTTTGACTGACTATCGAAAATATGTCTGTTCACCAGACTTTCACCTTTTCCCAATGTTACGTCTTAAAAAGAGGATTATTTTAATTACAGTAGCATATAACTAATTTAATGATAAGGAAAGGAGTAAAAATGAAAGTGAACAAAGAAATCCATTCTTAACAGCTGAGGTGACAGTGTCAACCAATTAGAATTTTATTCCCTTCTCCATAAAAATGAGACTTTAAGCATTTTCGGCCATAGTACTCATATAATATTCATCCATCATAGAATAAATTGAGACCATGCATGGGTGAGCATGCGTGCATGTGTGTGTGTATGTGTATTTTTTATTTTGGAATAATTATGGAGTCACAGAAAGTTGCAAAGAAATGTACAGGGAGGTCCCATGTACTTACCACTCGGCCTTCCCCTGTGTTAACATCTTGACTAACTGTAGTATGATATCAAAACCAGGACATTGACATTGGTACAATATACAGAGTTTATTCAGATTTCAGCTGTTACACAGTTGACCCTTGAACAATGTGGGAGTTGAGGGCACTGACCTCGCACAGTCAAGAAGTCCGCATATAACTTTTGACTCCCCAAAACTTTTCTAATAGCCTTCTGTTGACTGGAAGCCTTACTGATAACATAAAGAGATGATTAACACATACGTTGTATGTTATATGTATTATGTACTGTATTCTTACAATAAAGTAAGCTAGAGAAAGAAAGTGTTATTAAGAAAACCATAAAGAAGAGAAAATACATTTGCAATAGTATACTGTATTTATTGAAAAAAATCCACATAGAAATGGACCCACACAATTCAGACTTCTGTTGTTTGAGGGTCAGCTGTACGTACACTTATTTATCTCAGCATTTCTGTGTGTGCATAGTTCTGCAATTATATTCTGTATGTAGCTTCTACCATGCATAATCACCAAAAGAATCAAGATACTTAAGTATACCATACCACGGGGCTCTGTTGGCATTTCTTTATAGATAATGTGCCATTTCTCTTTAACTATTGTCAAGATTTTTTTCTTTCTTTTTGCTCTTCAGAAGTTTAATTATGATGTCTGGGTGTGGATTTCTTTGGCTATATCTTACTTGGGAATTTACTTAGCTTCTTGAAACTATAGGCTTGTATTTTTTTTGCCATATTTGGGAAGCTTCAATCATTATTTCTTTGAATACTTTTTAAAAAAATATTTTGTCAGTCCCACACTCTTTCTCTCCTTCTGAGACTTTGATGATATGAATGTTAGATCTTTTGTTATTTTCCCACAGAGCCCTAAATTTTTTTTATTTTTTAATCTGTTTTCTTACTATTGTTCAAATTGAGTAAATTTTATTGATCTGCCTTCAAGTTCACTGATTCTGTCCTCCATTATCTCCAACTACTGTCAAGTCCATCCAGTAAGTTATTGTGTTATTGTGTTTAACATTTTAGTTATTGTGTTTTTCAGCTCCATAATTTTCATTTGTTTCTTTTTTATAACTCCCCATTCTTTGCTCAGATATTCTATTTTTTTCCGTTTATTTCAAGAGAGTTTTAATTGATTGTCGAAGCATTGTTTTATGACAACTACTTTAAAATCCTCGTGAGATAATTCCAGCATCTGGTTTTTCTTGGAATTGGCTCTACTGAAGGGAAATTAATGATCCAACCTCAAAACATTTTAAAGTCAGTGATGAACTGAATCAAACTAAAACAGCAACAAAACAAAGCCACAGTTAGACTACACGTTGTGTTGATTTGGCCTGACAAAGGAAAGGGTATATCTTTTCCTACAATAAACATTATCTGCTTAAGTCTTTACTTTTTTTATACTCTCAGTTGAATATACAGTAAAAAACAAAATTAAAGGAAGGACGGACTGAAGGAAGGAAAGGAAGGAAGGAAGAAAGGAAGGAAAAAGAAAAGAAAGAAAGACACATGAAGAAAGTGGAACATGTGACCCAAAATCAAGAAAAAAAAAATCAGTCATTAAGAGCAGACTGCAGAACAGCTAGATGTTGGATTAGCAGACAAGGACATTAAAATGACTATGATAAATATGTTAAAGTATCTTATAGAAAAGGTGGACAATATGTATGAATAGATGGGGACTATCCTATCAAATAACAACAACGACAGACACTTTAAGAAAGAACTAAATGGAAACTCCCAAAATGAAAAATATCATAAATGACACATTTATATAATGGGATAAAAAATAGAACAGACAGAGAAAAAAAGGATCAGTGAACATGAAACAAATCAATAGATTTTATCTGAAATAGGGGCACCTGGATGGCTCAGTCAGTTGGGCGTCTGCCTTCAGCTCGGGTCATGATCTCAGGGTCACGGGATTGAGCCCCGCATCGGGCTCCTTGCTTGGTGGGGAGCCTGCTTCTCCCTCTCTCTCCTGCTCGTGCTCACATTCTCTCTCTCAAATAAATAAATAAAATCTTTTAAAAAAATGAAATAAAATGAAGCATTTTTTCATTTTATGATCAGGGCATCTTAGAACTATAGAACATTCACCAACGGTCTGACACATATATAGTTGGAGTCACAGAATGAGAAGAGAGAATGCAGAGACAACATATTTGAAGTGATAAGGACTGAAAATTTTTACAAAACTTATCTAAGAAATTGACCCACAGACCAAACCTGCTCAGCAAATTCCAAGCAGGATAACAAACAAAACTATATCTAAGCATATCATGTCAAACTGCTAAATATCAAAGATAAATAGAAAATTTAGGGGCACCTGGGTGGCTCGGTCATTAAGCGTCTGCCTTCAGCTCAGGGCGTGATCCCAGGACCCTGGGATCGAGCCCCACATCGGGCTCCCTGCTCTGCTGGGAGCCTGCTTCTTCCTCTCCCACTCCCCTTCTTCCTCTCTCTCGCTGACTGTCTCTCTCTCTGTCAAATAAATAAATAAAATCTTAAAAAAAAAATCTAAAGTGTAGCCAGATTAAAAAGAATCATTACATTCAGAGGAACAACATTAAAAATGATGATGAACCTCTTCTTAGAAACAATGGAAGCCAAACACAGGGTAGTATTGCCATAAGGATGACAGATCAGCGGAGCAGAATACAGAATCTAGAAACTGCCCTGTACACATATGGTCAAATTGTTTTTCAGAAAGATGCCAAGGGAAATCAGTGGGGCAGTGGGACTGAACAAACTGGATAACGCTATAGAAACAAATGAACCTAAACCCCTACCTCACTCCATAAACAAATATTAATTTGAAATGGATCATAGAACTAGATATGAAAACTAGAGCCCTAAGTCTTCTAGAAGAAAATGTAAAATATTCCCTTGACCTTTTAATACAAACAGATTTCTTAGGACATAAAAAGCACTAATCATCAATGATAAAATTAATAAACTTAAAAATTCTGGTAATGAACAGTTTAGCCATAGACTGGGACAAGATTATTCACATTATAATGGGCTTATATTCAGATATATAAGGAAGACAAATAACTCACTTTAAAATATGATAAAAGGCCTGAGTAGTCACCACACACACAAGCGCACCAATTAGAAATGGTTAATAAGAACATGAAAAAGATATAAAAAAATCAGTCATGAAGAAAATGCAAATTCAAACCATTCTTTTTTTAATTTTTAATTTTTATTTATTTATCTTTTTGATGTAAAGTTCGATGATTCATTAGTTGCGTATAACACCCAGTGCACCATGCAATACGTGCCCTCCTTACTACCCATCACCAGCCTATCCCATTCCCCCACCCCCCTCCTCTCTGAAGCCCTCAGTTTGAAATTCAAACCATTCTAAGATAACATTTATACCCACAAGAATAGCTAATGGGTGGATAAGATTATGTTAGCAAGTATGTGGAGCATCTGGAATGTTCATGCATTGTCTATGGAATTGTAAAATGGGACAGCCACTTGGAAAAACTTTTTGGTACTTTCTTATAAAGTTAAAAATACACCTACCTAATGACCTAGCAATCCTGCTCTGAAGAACTTATCTAAAAGAAATAAAAACATACTTACAAAAAGACTTGTACAAAAATATTTATAGCAGCCTAATAATACTTAATAGCCCCAAACTGAAGCAACCTGAATGCCTCCTAACAGGAGAATGAATCAACAAATTGTGGTATATTAGTGCAATGAAGTACTACTCATCAAGACAACATGGTTGTCAAAAACACTATGTTGAGCAAAATCTAGGTACTAAAGAGTACATATAGTATGATTCCATTTATATGAAATTCAGGAACATGGAAAATTAATCTATGTACTGGAACTCATGTCTTTGGGGGTGGCGTTTGGTTGACTGGAACAAGGCATATAGGAACTGTTCGGATAATGGAAATATTCTATATTTTGATTTGGGTAGTGGTTACTTATGTGTATTCAATTATCAAAACCCATCAAACTGTTTAAGATCCATTCATTCTATTGTATATAAAATTTAATTCAATTAAAAAAAAACCTCACCGAATAGCTTAGAGAGATCTGAGTTCTAGGCCTCAACTCTACCATTTACTAGTAGGTGCACCTTCACCAAGGTGTTTAACCTTTTTGAGATTTGTGTCCTCATCTGAAAAGTGAGCATCGAAGCAGTATCTCCCCTATAGGGATGCTTGAGGTTTGAAGTGGTTTAGTACATATAAATCACTTAGCATAGTGCCTGACATATAAAAAATATTCATTAAGTGTTAGCCATCATTTTTTATTGTCCTTTTTTTTTCAGTTGGGAAAACAGAATGGTTCACTACTTTGCCCAGGGACACTGGAAGTATATTATAGAGGTGGAAAATTAATCCAAGCAGTCTCACTCCAGAATGAAATTTATATATCAAATTGTTTTAGAAGGACATGGAGAATTACCTATGATTGAGTCTTTGGTTGGTTGATTGGTTAATTAAGCCAACACAGAAACATGATAGGCAGCTAATCAATCTTGTAGTATTGAACCGTAGTGTAGGAAGATTAATCTGGCAGTGTTCTATAGGATTGATTGGGTCATACAGAAACTGGTTAGTTATGAAGCAATTAGAGTTGTCCTGAGAAGTGGGTGATGCAAGCCTCAGTAGGGTAGTAACAATGAGAATAGAAATGAAAGAATGGATTCTAGATGGTGGATAGGTGGATTCTTGATGACATCACTGATTGAATGTGGGCATTGAGGTATAGAATGGAATTGAAGATGACTCTGAGAAGAATGGTAGGGCCATGAAAACAAGTAGGAACATCAGGGGAAGGAATTGGTTATGGGGTGAGGGGTAGGGGAGTTAAGGTATGAGCTTAAGTGGAAAGAATGTGAGCAGCAAGCACAACAGTCAAAAGATACATTGTGTGTCAGCACAATGTCTGATAGATAGTTGGGTGTCTGTAGTTGCTCTGGAGAAGGGGCCCAGAGGGAGCAGGTCTGAGAGACACATGTTAGTGACAGTTGACATTCTCTGAGTGAGCAGAGCAAGGAAGAGTGAGAGCTGAGGACGGCAGCAGTTGAAGAGCGGGGGAGGAACAAACTATGGAGCAGGGTGGTTGTTGACGTCTGTGTATAACGATGGTGCTATTCTTGCGTGACCAACTGGATGTATGTTTTGTGCTGTTTCCTTAATGTGGTTGCCTCCCTTTCTCTTTCATAGAATCAAATATATTATAAAAACTATTGCATTTCTTAGGGCTTTTGTGTGGCCTTTTAGAAAACTGAGCTCTGGAGATGTAAAATTATATAGCTAAGATCACAAGACCACGATGAGGTAGAATGTCAACCAAAGAACTAGCTTTTCTTAACTTTTCTTTTGCTGATACAGCAGGTGTTTACTGAACATTTTTGTGGGTGTACTCCAGGATAGAAAGAAATATAAGATTCTCAAGGAGCTTGTTGTTTTACCAGGAAGACAAGAGATATATTAAACAGCTGGATAACAGTACAAGGCCCTTTAGAACACATGCCAGACTTGTCTAGTCAATGAGGGTCACAAGAGTAGATAGAGACACTCAATGAACTCAGCCTGATTTTATATGTATCAAGACTTAAGCCTTAAAAGATGAGTATAAAATGAGCAAAATAGAAGACATGTAAGAAAAAAGAAGACGGGGCGCTTGGGTGGCTCAGTCGGTTGAGCGTTGGGCTCTTGGTTTAAGCTCAGGTCATGATCTCAGGGTTGTGGGATTGAGCCCTGAGTTGGGCTCCACACTTGGCACGGAGTCTGCTTGAGATTCTTTCCCCCTTTCTCTCCCCCTGCTCACACACGCTGTCTCTCTCTCTAAAATAAAAATAAATAAATACCATCTTAAAAAAGAAAAAAGAATATACAACTAGGGTTTTAACAGCCTACATATCAAATCCTGTTTTAACCTTTTTATTGACTCATTTTACCATGGATCGCTATTAAGTGAATGGCTTAGTATCAGTCAGTCTTGTGTCAGTATGAGGAGAAACTGCCTAGGGCCAGTTAGCCCCCCAAAAATAAACCCATTGAATACAGGCGGCATTCATTCATGAATTCATTCATTCAGCAGCAACTTACTGAACAACTGTGTACCGAGCATAGTACAAGGTGTTAGAGATACAAACACGAATCACATAGGTCTCCTGCTCTGGAGAAACCAATCATGCAGAAACAACTCTATACTGTTCTTAGACAGAAAAATATGAAGTGTATAACTATCTGCTTTAAAAAATATTCCTAGTTAATGGATCATTTATAGAAATTAATCACATCGGGACTTACTAAAAATGGTATTCAGTTCCTCAAAAGAAATAAGATTATCTCTGACCCCAGTCAATAAAATAATAAATTAGGAAATAAGAAAAGAGGACCAATACCCCCCCCCCAAAATCTTCTCTCTTCACCTTTACATCAAAGAAGGAATTAAACCTAAGCTGGGAGAATATCTAGAAAAAAACATAAAACACCATCTAGCCCAATCTGTGAGGTGCCACTAAAATTGTTCTTGATGAAAAATTCATAGCCCAAATCAGTTCATAAGAGGTTGGAAAACAATGATAAAATCAACCTAAAGAACACAGAAGTGGTGGAGATCAAAGCAGACATGAATTAATTAGAAAACATGAAAAAGAAAACCAGAATTGATAAATGCATCCAAAAGTTGATTTTTTGCCAACACCAGTAAAACAGAGGTAGCTTAATTAAGAAGAGAAACGGAAGAACTAATACAGAAGATTAGAAACGAAAAATGGCAAACAACAGCAGATGGCAAGGAATTTTTTTTTTAATCATAAATAGTACTTTGTGAACTTTTCAGCAAATAATTTTGACAACCTGGGTGAAATAAATGATTTTCTAAGAGCAAATGAATCAACAAAAATTGATACCAGAAGAACTATTACTAGACAACTGAAATAAACAATATCCACAAAAGAAATAGAGAAAGTTATTTGAGATTCCCCTGGGAAAAACACCAGACCCTTGTGGGTTTTGTAGATTAATTTGCTCAGATTTTCAATAAACAGGCAAATCCTAGCCATAAAAATATTCCCTTAGAAAGGAAGTCTTTCAGATTATATATATGAAGCCAACAAAATACTAATTCCATAATCTGACAATTTAAAATAATAACATACTACAAACTATTCTTATTTGTGAATATCAGTATAAAAATCACACCCAGACTATAAACAAAATTATGGAAATACTTAACATATCACAAGCATGATAAACCAAAACCAGGTGAGTTTTATACTGAAAGTATAAGGGTGGTTACATCTTGTATTAACATAACTTACTATATTTATAGGTCAAAGACAGCAAAGCTAAGTAGTTGCAAAAAAAGAAAAAAGGGCAGTTAACAAAATTCAACAATATTCCTAATAAATACTCTTAGAGAAAATAGGGCAAGGTGAATTTTTTTTAACATAATTTAAACTGTGTGTGTGTGTGTGTGTGTGTGTGTGTGTGTGTGTGTGATCAAATGCAGGCATTATGCTTAATAGTGAAACAGAAGAACATTCTGTTTAAAATGAAGATTAAAGCAAAGCAAGGTACCCACCATCACCATCATTATGTAACATAATTTGGATTCCAGAACAGTGGTCAATAAACTATACTGCCTGTGGGCCAACTGCCTGTTTTGGTAAATAAAGTTTTATTGGTAAACAGTATCTCCCACTCATTAACATTTTGTCTCTGGCTGCCTTCCCACTACAGTCATAGAATTGAGTAGTTGTGACAGAGGCTATATGTGATAAAGCCCATAATATTTACTACTTGGCTTTTTACAGAAGAAAATTTGCTCATCTCTGTTCTAAATAATGCAAATAGACAAGACAAAGAAATAAGATCTATATTTATTGAAAGGAGGGAGAAAAATTATCATTCTTTGCAAAAGATACATAGGAAACCCAAGACAATCAACTAAACAGAAAATAAAAATAATAGGAAAATTCAACAGGATGGATGGTTACAAAATAAATTTCTTAAAAATCATTGATTTTCTACTTTAGAAACCATAAAAAATTATAGTGGAAGAAGAGCTTTAGAAGATCACAGGAAAAGGGGCATCTGGGTGGCTCAGTCGGTTAAGTGTCTGCCTTCCACTCAGGTCATGATCCCAGGGTCCTGGGATTGAGTCCCTCATTGGGCTCCCTGCTCAGTGGGGAGTCTGCTTCTCCTTCTCCCCTTCCCTCCTGCTCATGCTTGATCTCTCTCTCTCTCTCTCTCTCAGATAAAGAAATAAAGTCTTTATCAAAAAAAAATTACAGAAAAATTTTTTTTCTTGAAATTTGGAAACATCTGAAGGAAAACCTAAACTTTCTTGAGGATCGTAACAGAAGAAAAATGATAAAAAATCTTACAAAAATATTTCTCATTATCATTTATTTTACATTAAGCTTTTGCAGAAAAACTAACCAGCCCCAAGTAATCTGTAAATTCAATTTGATACCAGCTAGAGTATCAGTAGGGTATGGGTTGAACTGATGCGGGAAGAAGGACTTAAAAATGGTATTAAGTAATGTAAATACAGATGGATGCATATAAAAATAGGTTTAAGTATGTGTATATACATGGGTTACTAGACACACTTCTGTTATTGTTCTGTCAGCTCACAGGACCTAGAAGCCAAGAAACCCCAGCAGCAAAGATCATACCCAGCACCCAGAGTTTGGTGTTAGTAATAATATTTTCCAGTAAAAGGAACCAGATTCCTTGGAGGGAAATGGTTGGTTCTAGGACTGGGGCAGGGAATATAATAAACCTACAGAATCCTCTAATACCAGAAAGTAAGGAAGCACTGAACAAAACACCCAACAGTGATGTGGTTATGTCAGTGGGACACAGGAGCCAATTGGAAGAATTCTCACTGGCCAAACCTGGAACAATTTGAGCAGTAAACAAATAATGCAGTGTTAGATTGTAACCCCAAGTACAAAGTAAATGCCTATGAGTCTGCACTAAATAAATGATTGAATAAAGAAATAAATGAGGGAGAATATACAAGTCTCCTGTGCAGAATTCCAAATACAGTATGTAGAAACTCCCCCACTTAAGCAGCTAGATCATAACGCCCCACCTCTTAAGAGTGGGCTGTGCATAGTGACTTCCTTCCAAAGGATACGGGGCAGAAGTAACTTTACAGTTGAGAAGCCTGACAAAAACTCCTACCACTTTAACCCCATAATGAAGGTCAGTGTCAACAGTGATAAGTCATGTTGATAGCATAGCCTTCGATGTGATGAAAATGGCACTTTACAGCTGCGGTCTTCCTCCCCCAAACCTGTAACACCTGTCTAACTATGAGGAAAACATTACACAAACCCAGATTGAAGGGCATTCTGTAACATAGCCTGACCAGTACTCCTCAAAATTGGCAAGTTCATCAAAACCGAGGAAAGTCTGAGAAACTGTCGCAACAAAGGAGGACTAGGAGCCATGACAACTAAATGTTATATGGTCTTGAATAGGATCCTGGGACAAAAAAGGGACATTTGGTCAGACTGAATAAACTATGGACTTTAATAATGATATGTGAAGATCGGTTCATCATACTAGTATACTTTTGGACAAGTACATTTACCTCTACATAGACATTTTGACAGATGGTTCATACTGAAGTAAGATGTTAACACTAGGAGAACCTGGATGTGGATTATACTGTCTTCACAATTTTTCCATAAATCAGACAATTCTAAAGTAAAAACTTTAAGAAAAAAAGAATACAAATTGAATATAAAATATAATAAGGTATAGAACTCAGCCTCAATAAATTTCCCATATAAATATGTATTTTTAAAAAAGGAAAAGAGAAAAGATACTAAAAATCATCTGAAGAAAAAAACACTTGAGAATGAATGGAAAAACATTTTTTAAAGATTAGTAACGGGTAATGGGTTATAGTGCTATCACACATGAAAACGTTACAAAGATATATTAATCAGAGCAGTCTGTTACTGGGAAGGAATGAAGCCTTTGAAATGGGGTAGAATAGCATTAGGAACTAGATTCAAATACATTGAGAATTTTTTATATGACAAAGGTAGTGCGTCAAATCAGCGAGGTAAAGATGGATTTATAATAACTTACAAGTTATTTGGGGGGGCGCCTGGTGGCTCAGTTGGTTAAGTGTCTGACTCTGGTTTCAGCTCAGGTCATGGTCTCAGGGTCATGGGATCGAGCCCCGCGTCAGGCTCGGCGCTCAGCACAGAGTCTGCTTGAGATTTTCTCTTCCTCTCCCTTTGCTGCTCCCCAGTTCGCTCTCTGTCTCTCTAAAATAAATAAATAAAATCTTAAACATACACACACACACAACTTACAAGCAATTTGAAAATTTAGCTGCATACCATATTTCTTTCACAAAAATCCAGATCAAACATTAAACGTAAACAAACGAACAAACCACAGCAGTTAACAAATATGAATATTTATACTCTTAAGATGTGGGGTTTCTTTCAAAACCCAGAAACCATAAAGAGAAATGGTGATAAATGTTTACCTTAAAATTTTAAACTTCTTTATTGAACAAAATGCTATAAACAAGACTAGAAGCAATAAAACAAATGGGAGGAGGGGAATATTCACACCACAAGACAAATTAAGGGGCTTGATTCCTTATTTTATGAAGTGTTCTAACAAGTAGTTTTAAAAATCTCTCTCCTCAAAATGAAAATATAATGTAACCCAAAAGAAAACTGGGCAAATGAACCTGATATTCTCACTTTTTTTGTTTTTTCTTTTCTTTTTTTTTTTTTTTTGAGGGAGGAGAAATTGTTGTAAGAGCTTTTTAAAATAATTAATCAAATAATTAATTAATTAATTTGACAGAGAGCCAGCACAAGTAGGGGGAGCAGCAGGCAGAGGGTGAGAGAGAAGCAGGCTCCCTGCAGAGCATCTGATGAGGGTCTCGATCCCAGCACCCTGGGATCACAACCTGAGCTGAAGGCAGATGCTTAACGACTGAGGCACCCAGGGGCCCCGCTGTAATTGCTTTTAAGGCCATTTGGCAATATTTACCAAACTTTCAAAAGCATATTCTCTTTGACTCAGCACTTCCACTGCTAGCATTGTCACCAAAATCAGTGGATAAATGGGCAAGAATATTGAGTTTAGTATTGCTGGTGAAAACAAAACTCTAGAAACCATCTAGGGCCAGGGTGGGTGCAGTCTGCCACACCAGTCAATGAATTTCTCCGTGGCCTTCAAAAGGAATAAGGTAGAAGAACTACGTGTGGGAGAAGCTCTGAGATACAGGATCATCTTAAGAAACAGGATGCAGTGGGTGTCACGCATTTGTCCTCTATACCTGAAAATATTTTCTGGAAAGAGTCATAATAAGCTTTTAATACTTCATCTTGGAAAAGAAAGACTCAGTGGAGGACTGATGAGAAGAGCATTTTCCTCATCATTTGCTAATTTTTTTTTTTAAGATTTTATTTATTTATTTGACAGAGAGAGAGACAGCCAGCGAGAGAGGGAACACAAGCGGGGGGAGTGGGAGAGGAAGAAGCAGGCTCATAGCCGAGGAGCCTGATGTGGGGCTCGATCCCACAACGCTGGGATCACGCCCTGAGCTGAAGGCAGACGCTCAACCAATGTGCCACCCAGGCGTCCCCAGTTGCTAATTTTTTACAGTGAGATCTTTTTACTGTGCACATGTTTTTAATTATTAAAATTACAAAAACAAAAAAAATAGGAACAAAGTCCAGATAACCTTTTTCGATAAGCATCACAAGATTTTAGAACTTACATTGCCTGAGTCCCAAATTACTATCTAACTAGAATTAACACAGAGTTATAATAAATTTAACCAAAAGCAGAGACTTGGCGCTTGAATCTGTGTTGCCTTTTTTCCCCAGCAAATATGTAGATTCATTTGAACTTTCTGAAATACTGAATATAGGAAGCTCCTGGGTGCCTCGGTAGGTTAAGCAGCTGCCTTGGGCTCAGGTGATGATCCCAGGGTCCTGGGATCGAGTCCTGCATGGGGCTCCCTGCTGAGCAGGGAGCCTGCTTCTGCCCTTCCCCCCTGTCCAGGTGTGCACTCGCTCTCTCTCTCTTTCTCTGTCTTAAATAATTACATAAAATCTTAAAAAAAAAAAAGAAATACTGAACATAGTTCATTCCCGTGGACTTACAGGACTCAGAGGGGTCCAGGGTACCCAGGGTTGCTATTATAATACCAAGAGCACTAGACAGGGAGTCAGGGAGTGAATGCCACCACTAACTGGCTTACTGTGGGACTTGCTCTTACCCTTTCTGAGCTTCTGTTCTCCTTTGTAAAATGAAACTACTGGGTAAAATGTGGTGGCAACAGTCCCTTCCTGTTATCAAATTCTGTGATTTATGAACATTCTGCTCTTAAACTTCCAATACTGCCAAAGCGATTGTGATGACCACAGAAGCTGGTGGTTCTTCACTCCTTATGGAGGTGAGTGGAGAGCTCTTTTTCCCATCATTTCTGAGCCTTTCAGATCTTCCCTGTGCTTCCCTCTCTGTCTAGAGAATCTCTTGCGTTATCATCATCTTCTTCCCCATTTCCTACTGCCCTGCCCCAGATCACACTAAGAAAGTATTTTATGGTACTTGGATAGAAGAAGATATCTTGGGACACAAGCTATCACTTCTGGAGTAGTATTCAATACTAATAATTCTCTTTGAAACATTTTTCTCTGCCTATTTGTATCTTCATCAACTTTCAGGTTTCTCCCTGAAAGAGGAGAATGGGGAGTGTTGATAATCCAAATGTCATCTATATTTGGCTTCATCGTGCTTTCTACTTAGCTTTCAGTTCTGGATATATCTGAGATTCTGGGCACTGACTTTAAACAAAATCACGAAGCTTCGCAGCGAGGATACAGCTGACTCACAAGTGAAGTGGGATGCTTCCCAGGTGCCCCATTTCTTAGACCTTGCTCAAGTCTTTCCAACAATAAGTCCATGCTTGAATTACTCGCTTTCTCTCACATCTTGGCAAAACTGACCTTTCCATATTCCATGTCAGGTGGTGGTTACCGTTTGGGTTTCTATTTCTAATCCATGCGAAGTCGAGTAAATAGTATGAAACATCACTGCAGTAAGTGGTTAGATGGGAGATTTACCAAAACAATTAAGTAGAATGTGGTACCCATTGTCAATAACCAGGAAATCAAATGTTCATAATCTTCCCTGACTCGTGTGGAGTTGACTTATATTTATGGCAGCTTCCACCTTTTAATGGGGAATGACAATAGAGTATTTGGATTTGCTCAAATTAAAAAATAATTGATTGCTTCCTTCTCTGTGCCCCCATACCTCCCAATACATTCTTTCATTGTAGCAATTTTAATAACCTGACCTAGTATAGTGTTTATTTTTATTTTAAATTTTTAACTGAGATATAAATGACATATAACATTTTATTAGTTTTAAGTGTGCAGTCTGATTCCATATTTATATATATTGTGAAATGATCACCACAATAAGTCTAGCTAATGACCATCACCAAACATAGTTTAGAATTTTTTTCTTGTGATAAGAACTTTTAAGATCTACTCTTACAGCAGTTTTCAAATATATAATACAATGTCATTAACTATAGTCCCACGTTGTACATTATGTCCCCAGAACTTATCTTTTGACCACCTTCACCCATTTCACCCACTCCCTAACCCCCTGCTTCTGGCAACCACCAATCTGTTCTCTGTATCTGTGAGTTCAGTTTTTTCTTTTAGATTCCACATATAAGTGAGGTCATAAAAAATTTGTCTTTCTCTGTCTGATTTATTTCGCTTAGCATAATGCTGTCAAGGTCCATCCACGTTGTCACTAATGGCAGGATTAACTTTTTTAAGGTTGAATAATATTCCATTGTGTATATATGCCACATTTTCTTTATCTATTCATCCTTCATTGAATGTTAGGTTATCTTAGGTTATTTCCATGTCTTGGCTATTGTAAATAACACTGCAGTGAACATGGGGGTGCAGATATCTTTTCGAGTTAGTGTTTTCATTTCCTTTGGTATTACTGGATTGTATGATATTTCTTTCTTTTTTTTTTAATCATATGGTATCTATTTTTACTTTTTTGAAGAACTTCTGTAGTAGCCAAACCAATTAACATTTCTTTCAGCAGTGCACAAGGATTCTCTTTTCTCTACATTCTTGCCAACACTTGTTATTTCTTGTATTTTTTGATAATACCCATTCTAAACAGGTGTGGAGTGATATCTTATTGTGATTTTGATTTGCATTCTCCTGATGATTAATGATGTTTAGCACATTTTCGTATACCTGTTGGCCATCTGTATGTCTTCTTTGGAAAAATGTCTATTCAAATCCTCTGCCCATTGTTTAATTATATTGTTCGTTTTGTTTTGGCTTGGGTTTTTTGGTTTTGTTTTGTTTTTTTGTTTGTTTTGCTCTTAAATTGGAGAGGTTCTTTATATATTTTGGATATTAACCACTTATCAGATATATGATTTGCAAATATTTTCTCTCATTCATTAGATTGCCTTTTCATTTTTTGATTATGTCTTTTCTGTGCAGTTGCTTTTTAGTTTGATGTAGCCCTACTTATTTATTTTGCTTTTATTTCCTTTGTTTTTGGTGTCAAATTCAAGAAGTAATTGCCAAGACCAATGTCGAGGAATTTACTAGTATGTTTTCTTCTAGGAGCTTTACGGTTTCAGGTCTTAGATTCAAGTCTTTAGCCCATTTTGAGATAATTATTGTGTATGGTATAAGATAATGGTCCACTTTTATTCTTTCGCATGTGGCTGTCCAGTTTCCTCAGCACAATTTATTGAAGAAACTATCCTTTCCTCATTGTAGATTCTTGTCTCCTTCATCATAAATTAATTGACCATATATGCATGTGTTTATTTCTGGGCTGTCTGTTCTGTTCCATTGGTCTAAATGTCTGTTTTTATATTGATGCCATATTTTGATTACTAGAGCTTTGTCATATAGTTTGAAATCCGGAAACATGATTCCTCCAGCCTTAAAAGAAGAAAGAAGAAAGCTCTACTTTCTCAAGATTGCTTTGGCTATTTGGGGTGTTTTATGGTTTCATACAAATTTTAAGATTATTTGTTCTATTTCTGTGAAAAATGCCATCGGAATTTTAAGTAGGGATTGCATTGTATCTGTAGATCACTTTGGTACTTTGGACATTTTCACAATATCAGGTCTTACAATCCATGATCATGGAATATCTTTCCATTTGTGTCTTCAGATTCTTTCATCAATGTCTTAAAGTTTTCAGTATATAGATATTTCACCTCCTTGATTAAATTTATTCATAGGCCCAAAGCAATCTTGAAAAAGAAAAATGAAAGTGGAGGTATAACAATTCCAGTCTTCAAGTTATATTTCAAAGCAGTAGTAATTAAAAAGTATGATACTGGCCATAAAAATAGACCAGTGGAATAGAACAGAAAACCCTGAAATACACTCATGATTATATGGCCAATTACTCTTCAAAGGAGGAATGAATATACAATGGGAAAAGACAGTCTCTTCAACAAATGATGTTATGAAACCTGGACAGCTACATGCAAAAGAATGAAACTGGACCACTTTCTTTCACCATACCCAAAAATAAACTCAAAATGGCTTGAGGACCAATTGTGTGGTTTGTGTGACTTATCTTCTACAAAGATGTGTCTATCTACCTCTCTCATCACAATTTAGGTGCATTTTCTGGCCCTCAGTTTCCTACTGTTTTCTTAATGTGTGCATGTGCGCATGCACACCATTTAAAGAAAATTGGAAGCTCATTTTTATCTTTCTGTGATAACTTTTTGCATTTCTGTTCCTTGAAGTCATTCTGCTTGTTTGCTTCTGATGTGAAGATTGTTACAGGGCAGCAGGCACCCGTCCTGGGGGAAAATGGTAGCAAATGGATCTGTGGTCAGACACAGTAGGTGTCGTCCTCACCCTCTCTTTATGGTAATTGAATTGGTTGAAGATACATGGAAATCCAAACTAGATACACTTTATTTTTTTTTTAAGATTTTATTTATTTATTTGACAGAGAGACAGCCAGTGAGAGAGAGGAAGAAGGGGAGTGGGAGAGGAAGAAGCAGGCTCATAGCAGAGGAGCCTAATGTGGGGCTCGATCCCATAACGCCGGGATCACGCCCTGAGCCGAAGGCAGACGCTTAACCGCTGTGCCACCCAGGCGCCCCTAAACTAGATACACTTTAAAAAAATATCACTAAAACACTTATGATTACCATTTGATTGCCATTTGATGCTATTTGACTGTGCACCACAACTACACAATTTGGCCCCTTCCTGTCTGAAGTGGTGCTCTTTGCTGCATCTTCAGTTGAGTGCCCAGAAGCCTGACTAGATTAATCTCACTGAAAGTAAAGAGGGTGAAATCAAATGATTTGAGGGAAGTCTGGCCAAGACATTCGTTTATCAAAATTGTACATGACATTAGAAATCCTTCCCTGCCAGAGTGGCTATGATGTCTATTTTAGAGATAAGAAACTGCAGCCCAGAGAAGTAAAGAACTTGGCCTGAGGTCACACAGTTATGCACTCTGGCCAGAATTTGTAGTCAAGGTATGTCTGGCCTCAAAGCATCCCAGACCTGCTAGCTCTCTGACTGTTGCACTGCAAGTCCTCTAGGGCCACTGGGTGTCACCTGAAGCTATTCTTACGAAAATCATGGGAGGGGCACCTGGGTGGCTCAGTCGGTTACACATCTGTCTTCAGCTCAGGTCATGAATCCAGGGTCCTGGGATCAAGCCCCGCATCGGACTCCCTGCTCTGCTGGGAGCCTGCTTCTTCCTCTCCTGCTCACCCTGCTTGTGTTCCCTCTCTCTCACTGGCTCTCTCTCTGTCAAAAAAAAAAAAAAAAAAAAAAAAATCATGAGAAATGTCAGTGGCTCTCCCTCTCACACTGCAGATAGAGCCCTGCCTCTCAGAATTACCTGTCTTACTGTTTCCTTCAGGCTTTTCTTTTTAAAGTCTGCCATAATGTGGAATATGACAGCTCAGTTAAAATATCCTTCTTATCATGATCAACAATGAAAATCAGGAAGATCCTTTCATTATACATTTCATATCTTGAAGAGTTCCAGTTCACTCTAAGCGGTCTTTTTAAACCGAGTTCTCAGTCTTCCATAGGGCTTCAATTTTTTTATTTTCCAATTTTCTTTCTTTATCTACCTGAAATCCATGTATTTGGGTCATTTAGGGCGCCACTGTATTAGAAATAGGTGTCTTCACAGAAATTCGGGTAGTTTGGAAACAGTCGAATGTCCTAGAATCATAGCACGTATTTCAGCTGCAGTTAGCATCCTCGCTAAGGAGAGTTTATTGTTCCAGTTTTAGTCATTATAATGCAGTCCTGTTTAATATTGCATGATCTGTGGGTTGCCATAAACTTGGTACAAATTGGAGTGCTGATATAACATGAAATGAAGCGCCTTGTCTGAATGTTGCTTTTGTTTTGCATTTAACAAATTAGTATGTTGACATTTGTCACTGATGGATTTCATTATTTGCTGAAAGGGTTTTAGGGGGTTTGACAGCATGAATGGTTTGTCCTACAGACTTTTGAGAATTGATAAAAGCATCTTTGTTCTTTGTACAAAAGCACAACAGATATCTTATTGATGGATACACAAAAAGGGATGGCTTGTGTGGCTTCAACATAAAATAAACCAAGAAAATAATTTTTGAGTTGCTACTTATGCTTTTATGTGATTTTTCCCCCTCTCGTCCTTTTTTTCCTGATTAAAGAATGCATTTCATTCATCTCAGTAGCAAGCTCAAGAGCAGTCAGTGATCTTTTGGTAAATTTAAAATATTGGTTTCTCTATGCTCCACTTACATTTTGTTTAAGAAAAGTGGTTGTAAAATGTTATAAAAGCAATTATTGTGTAGGGATTGTATTAAATAATGGTCCCAGGCCCTCAAATAGCAGAGAGGTAAGATGAAGGGGCCAGCCTGTGTGAATCAAGGAACTAAAAGTTACATATGGAAAAGAAAAAAGATAAAAATTTAATTTAAAAGTCTAGTTTAATCAAAACAGTAAAAATATATATTCTCTGTCATTTCTTTCCTATCATTATATTTATGGGGGTAATCATGTCATTCAAATGAACCTTCCCTCTATGTCATTGAGCATTTATTGAAAAGTTGCTCACCTCACACTTTTGCCCCAACCGTCTTAAAACCTATCCTAAAATATTTTCTGGGAAACACACACACACAGGAGCATACACACACACACACACACACACACACACACACACACACACACACTCACTTCCAGTAAATGCCATGATAGAAAGCTACACATAATGAAATCTATCAATGATCAGATAATAACGCCCATCACTAACAACTGCCAACACTCATACACGGTCAGACACTGTGCAGAACCATCCATCACCCCTGTCATTTCAGCAGGGAGTAGAGATCAGGGCCTGGGAGGGGAGGGCTGCAGAGGTCCTTGAGTGAGCAGAACATAAAGCAAGTTGGGGGGGCAGTGTGCAGATCTGAATTCGTACCCCAACAACACAGGAACCAAGAGAGGGAAAGAAGTGAATGACTCAGTCCAGAAGTAGACTTGCACTTCCTGCATGTCGCCCCCTGCTAGACTGTGATGTCTCTGACCGTCCCAGTCTCTGCCCGTCCTGTTCCTGAATGTCTCCCAAGCACCAAGTACAGAAGCCTGGCACTTAGCAGGCTCTCAGTAAACGTCTGCTGAATGAGTGGATGGTTCAGCACCAGTATCCGCCCTCTGTGTCCTGTGTTTGTCCAGACCAGTCTTGGACCAAGAATTTATGTTCCCTCAGGGCACCTGGGTGGTTCAGTTGTTAAGCGTCTGCTTTCAGCTCAGGGCTTGATCCCAGGGTCCTGGGATTGAGCCCCACATCGGGCTCCCTGCTCAGCTGGGAGCCTGCTTCTTCCTTTCCCACTCCCACTACTTGTGTTCCCTCTCTCACTGTCTCTCTGTCTGCCAAATAAATAAATAAAATACTTAAAAAAAAAAGAATTTATGTTCCCTGAATGAATTCACTTTGTGAACCAGGGAACCGAAGCTGGCCTTGCTGTGCACATGTCCAGAGTCCAGTTTGAAGAGGAGCTGGAATGCAAGCTTGCTACACTTCATTTTCTCACCCGAACGGGAAAAGATCCACAACCTCACAAAGCTGTTGAGGTTCAATTAAAAAGAGAAAGAACAGATGGATGTGAAGGGCCTTTTAAAATTATAAGCGTATTGGGGTGCCTGGGTGGCTCTGTCAATTAAGCGTCTGCCTTCGGCTTGGGTCGTGATCCTGGGGTCCTGGGATCGAGTCCCGCATCAGGCTCTGTGCTCAGTAGGGAGTCTGCTTCTCCCTCCGCCTGCCACTCCCCTTGCTTGTGCTTTCTCTCTCGCTCTTTCTGATAAATAAATAAAATCTTCTAAAAAATTATAAGGGTATTATTACTTATTAATTGAAGAATTTCCCTTTTGGGAGGTCACTGATGGGAGAGTTAATTTACTGAAGAAAACACAACCACATTTGTGAGTGACATAATGGTATTTTAAAATGAGGCTATTGATTTCCCAAAGACAGGGGGAGGAGCTGAACCTGCACCCACGTGTGGAATGTGTGGACAGCCCTGCTTGGTGACTTCTGCATGCTGCTTCTTTGTTGTCCCTTAGCTGTCACCTCAGGGTCCTCTCTGCAAGGGAGAAAGCTGAAGATCTGAGAGATCTAGTGGTTGGCCCCAGTGCCCACGCAGTGTGGTTTCCCAGAGTTCCAGGGTGCAGGGGCCGCTGCAAAGCACACTGGACCCCACACATCAGGTTGTTATCGGCAAAGGTGTATGAGGGAAGGGCTTGCCGGGTTGTGTGCCCCTTATACATACACACACCACATACACACACATACGTATACACACATACATGTACAGCCTCTCCAGAGCTGCTTCCCAGGCAAGATCTTGGGCCTCAGAGTATCAGTGGAGAGGACATTTCTCCTTTCAGCCCACCACGAACCTCCGTTGAAACAACCCTTCTGCAAACTGGAATGCAAGGTGTTTTAACTCCTTTGAGCCACTGACAGAGGTGCAGGCTCTGTGACAGTCTAGAGAGTGAGCTGCCCTGGACAGCCAGGGGCCAAGACCCAGTCAGTCGTCTGCTCTGAGCCTCAGTTTCCTTCCTTGCTGTTTGGAAGTGGTAGTTACACCAAATGACCATTAAGTGCCTTTCCAGCTCTGAAACTCTTTGAACTCCAGGTCTCTTCCTTTCCAACTTATGGAAATTATTTTCCCCACTTTTCCTGAGAGGGGAAGTATAAGACCCCAGGCTGTCTCTGACGACTGCCAAAGCGGCTGGTTTTTAATGGAAAGTCAGCTTCCTTCTCAGGTTGCTTAACAAAGCAGAAGCTTCTCGAGAACAGAGAAGCCCAATGTTTCCCCCTAGCTTTTTGACGTCATTTGCCTGTGGGTGGGTTCCCGTCCACCGCCACCTCTCCAACCACACCAAATTTTATTGCACAGATTTAAAAAACACACCTCGGTGTGGCAGGCCACCTAAAGAAGCCGTTTAGCTCAGGAGCCCTGCCGCTAAGCTGTGGCCGAGAGAGCTCGTTTCGGTCCAGCCGCGGACTGTGCCAGCATCCCGTCTGGAGGAGTAAATTAGCCATCCTCTCCCTCCGGGCCCCCCGCCAATAAAAGCGGACTGTTCACTTTACACTATCTCATGGGGGATTTGAAGAATCAATTCTAAACACAGACTTGAAAGCACTTAGCAGTCTAAGAGCGAGCATAAGAAGGAGGGACTCACATTTGTGGCGTTTTTACTGTGTGCCAGGTAAGAGGGTGGGCACTTCACTTGTATTCCTTATTTAACTCAGCTGGGTCATCATCATATGCAAAACTGTCAAACAGTTGCTTTTTAGGCCCCTAAGAACCTAAAGCTTATCAAAAAGACAGTGGGCAGAGGGAGAAAAGGAGAAACCAGACCTACCATAAGCCACCAGGAAGCTAAAGGTCTTTGCCATACTTAACACTGTGCACGCAGAATTTAAAAATCTAATTATGTTCATTTGCAACTTGCAACTGTGAGGCCTTGGAAATACATCCGTTAACACAGATATTTTGCCCTTTTGGTGCTTTCAAATGTCAGAGAGTTCAGCTGAGTGATTGCATCTCTAGCCGCTGATAAATAACCTAGAGATGTTAATCTTATTCCAGTATTTTCCTTTTTAAGTTAAAAATAATTTTGTCAGCCCTCCTAGTATGTGTTTAGGTGATTAGTCTTAAATGTGCACTTGGTGGTAAATTCAAGAGAACTGAACTTGGTCGCCAAAATAAGCAACGTTGTCCATGACATTATGGAATAAAAACACACACTCGGCTTGGCCTCGCCTGCTTTGAGGCTTCTATCGCCTGGTAACGTGAGCAGCGTTCACGGCGAGGCGCATGTGTGGAGATCACGCCACACGAAAACTGTGAGTCAGGTCTGTTCTCAGAAGAACTGAGGTAATGGCTATTAATATTTTATTTCATACATTAGAGTGTTTGCTTTTGCAAACACTGTCGTTAAGGTTACCTGCTTTGATGCTCCGGCATAACCCAGTTTTTCTTTATGCTAGGCTTTCTTTCCAGAGATGTGTTCAACGCAAAGGTCAGTTTGCGGAGCCTTAAAAAAATGAATGAAAGAACAAGAGAGAAAATTCAAAAACAGTCAGGTACACCGTTACAGTTACACACTGTAGATATGACACTTTTTATACTTAGAAAATAGTATGGAGTGTTTTCTTTTTCTGCTTTGTTATTTTCCTCTCATGTGAAACTGGTGAGTGACAAAAAAAAAAAAAAAAAAAAAAAAAAAAGCAATGTGGTGGAAGCTTTCCTTCAGGGTAGCCCTCTGTCAGCAGGAGAAGAGGCCAGATCTTACCGGAGGGAGCACCCCAGTAAGCAGCTACTGTTAGGCGGTGTAATATTCGCCTCAGAAGCATTTTGTGGCCGTGGCTGCAGAGGGTGGCATACACTGATTTCTGCCCTCGGTCGCCATGAGCTTCTAGCTTTGAGGGCCCGTTTTAGGCTAGGGGCCTCTGCGGGTTCTTCTGCGACTGGGATTTTGTGAAACAGTTTTGAATAAAATGTCTGGCAGACTTGGGTCTGACACAAATTAGCTGTGGCACAGAGGAGGCCTCCATCATGTGGCATGAATGAGCTGGGTCTTTGTTTTCTCATATGTAGAATGAGGAGGGGTGGGTCTCTAGGATCCCCTTTAGATGGACTGTGCAGGGATTCCAGAACCAGTCTCTTGCCTTCCCCAGCTTCGGTGTTAGCTCATCTCCCTGACCCAGCCCATCTTCCACCTGTGAGCCAGATTCTACACAGGCCTTTGAATCCTGTGTCCCTGCCTAAGATCTGCTCTTCTTACCCACCCAACCCCAACCCCCAGGGGCTAATCTCTTTTCCTTTCCTCCTCACCTCTAGTCCTCCATCAAAATGAACCTGTTCTCTTTCCCAGATCCCTTCCTGGCAGCTGGCTAAACAATGTGGCATGCTTGTTCGTCTTGTGGGAGGTGGCTATGAAATAGTGTGCTGTCTCCCTCTGGGCCCTGGGACCATATAATACCCAAATCTAATGGGGGTTGACTCCATTATGGAAGAGTCAGGCATCTGTGCGAGACTGGGGTGCTGAAATCACACCACCGGGTTGGGACTCCACCATCTCTGCCGTGATGTCCCAGGCTCATTCCCTCTAGCTTGTAGGTGCGGACATGGGGCTTAGGTGGTCACAAGCCATGCAGCACATCAGCTGCAAGTCCACCAGGCCTCCCTCCGGTCTCCCTGCTCTGGCCACTCTTGACTTCAGGGTCTGTTCCTGACCTGAGACACCTGGCTTCACACTGAGCTGGCCCAGGCCAGGGCGGGGCACTGATCTGAGGCACTTACCTAGGTAGGGTCCACCACTTTCTGAGGACAACACAGTTGTCCTGTCTTGTGCACTTTCCCACCGTGGGATGCAATAGTGTTTCTAATTCTCTGCTGCTTTAGAAGTATGGGAATTTCCCCAGATCTTGTGGTAGCTCCTGACATTTCTGCAGAGAAGGATCTTGGGTCAGGGAGGGACGGTCTATAGGATGAGCCATATGAGATGGCCCATTTGGGGATGTTGAAATTCTCAGATATCAGCAGTTTCCTATGGTTCATCCCCAAAGCTGAAAAGATGGAGGAGTCAGGGCCTTGTCCTATTATATTTGCCTGATCAGCATGCTGGGCTTTCCTTAGAGTGTTATGTTGTAGGACGGGTCAGTATTTTACATCAAAGAATATTAGCGTACATGCTCTTATTACTACTACTGCTTATGCTGTTATTGTGACTACTACTCCTTGAGGCCACATTAGAAACAGTTGGTAGCAATAGAGGGATTGCTAATCCACCCCCTGGGGGCCGCCGCTGCGCTGGCCCCAGGCCCCGGTCTTCCGCCTTTGGAACTGGTTCTTTACAAACATGCTTCCTCCTCCTCCCGGTCTCATCTTGTTTGACCAATGTGGTTAGTTTCAGCGATAAGGGACGTTAGGTGATCAATGGCCTCCGAGAGTGTGGCTGCCACAGTTTCATTTTCGAAATGTCATGGCAATAAAAAAGCCATTTGCTAATCAAAGGTGGGATTCATTGCCCAGTGCTGTTCGCATCCATGCTGTCACTGCCTCACCCAGATTTCTCAGAGCAGCCGCTGGCTCGGTGTCATAGCTGTATGATGTCATTTCAATCATAACGTAATTTTCCAGCTGGCCAGGATGGAAAAGGGGTTTATTATAGTGGCATGTTTTCCACTGTGTCTGAAAGAAAATGAAGCAGGCATGGATATAGGGCAGTATCAGTTCTGTTTTTACAGGTGTGTCTGAAGGATACAAGGTACCTTTCACTTGCACTAGAAATGTGATTCTAAGGCAAAAGAAATTAAAAAAAAAAACAACAACCCTTTTCCTCAAGAGATTTAACATATACATATAATTGGTGTTGGGAACTGGCCTGGCGTACACTTAGCTTGAAGGACTAGAGGAAGTCTGCCCAATCTCTGGTCTCCTTCCTGTTCCTACCAACGGTACTCTGGCTTAATCTTTGCCTTGATTTTTCCAAGAAGAAAATGGACACCTCCCAACATACTTGTTTGTCTGTCTGTTTTTAACTTTTCACTGGAGTACACTACATTGCAGAAGAGTGTGTAACCTGAGTGTGCAGCTTGCTGAACGTTCACAAACTGAATATTCCTTTGTAACTAGCACCCTGATCAAGAAACAGAATGTGACCCATGCCCCGGAAGACCCCTTCCAGTCACCTCCCACCCGACACACACGAGGCCCAGTGTCCTGACTTCTAAAAGCTGTGAGACCGGTGTCAAACTTCTGACCTGCAGAACTGTGAAATGATAGATCTGTGTTGTTTTAAGGCCCTGAATTTGTGGTCATTTGTCATAGCAGCACCAGGAAACCGATACAGTGATGTAGCTGGTAAATGGGAGAGCCACGAGTCAGACCCGGGGCTCTGGCCCCAAAGTGTGAGTTCTTAAAAACCACCATAATATATAGCATTGCTTTTAGCTTTAATGGGTTTTCAGTCTTCGCTGTAGGGTAAGAAGGTAAAATAGAAGTCTAAGTGCCAGCCAGCATCAGGTTAAGTTGGAAAATAGGTAGACTAGGGCCTTGAAGGACATCTGCTTGCCCATCCTACAGTCCCCATGTTCAAACTGGCTCCTGGCTAGAAAAATATGAGGTATGTTCCTTCACTTTAGTGTGAATTCTTTTTAGTGCATTATTTCTTCTGAAAGTATTTGCATTCTAAGAGACCCAAGGAATGGCTCTCTAACATCTATGAGAAGGAGGGTTGCACTAGGGTGCTGTAGCTGGCCCTACACCTATAAGCAAACCCCGTCTTCCTGCCCGCCTCTGCCATGGAATCAGATAAAACCAAAGAGCCTCTTCCCTGTGCTGCCTTACAGGTTGGGGTAACCAGTGAGAGGGAATCTGCTGTGGGCTTTCTAGGGCACGTTTTGCTTTCTTGATGAAAGGGATAGATATTGCTGGCACAGCACCCCTTTTCTCCTGCCTTTTGTTCTATGTTGAATACGAATGTGGTGCCTGGAGCTATGGTAGACAACCTGGGACCATGAGGTGGCAGTCCTGAGGACAAGAGTGAACACAGTAAAAATGGCTGGCAGAGTGGATGATAGAAAGATCCAGAGCTCTGATGGCATTGCTGAGTCACTGAACCAACCCCAGCAACTGCACTCTTCCAGGGGTCTTGTTACAGGAGGGACAAGAACCTCTCCTCGTGGGGCGCCTGGGTGGCACAGCGGTTAAGCGTCTGCCTTCGGCTCAGGGCGTGATCCCGGCGTTATGGGATCGAGCCCCACATCAGGCTCCTCTGCTGGAAGCCTGCTTCTTCCTCTCCCACTCCCCCTGCTTGTGTTCCCTCTCTCGCTGGCTGTCTCTGTCTCGGTCAAATAAATAAATAAAACCTTTAAAAAAAAAAAAAAAAAAGAACCTCTCCTCGTGTATGCCAGCATGGTTTGTCTTTTCTGCTACTTGCAGCTAAACATATTGCAAATAGATCCAGGTGTCTTTCACAAGACCAGAGGGCAACTGCCCAGGGCACTCAGAATTATTTAGGAGAGGAACTCCTGTGACCCTCCCCTGTACTTCCAGCCTGGTGAACACATCCGAGAGAAATGGGATTTAACTATAGATAACCAGTAAACACGGAACTTCATTTGGGGAGAAGAAAGACAAGGACTTGGAATTTTAAATGAAAAGCTTAGTTAAAAACCAAGAGACTGGAGAGCGAAATCTTTTATTTGTTTATTTTTCGTTTCTGGGGCGGTTTATTACCTTTTAAAGGGAAATGCTGTTAAGTTCAGTACCTCTGAGAATGACCATCTGCCCCATACTTTCTCGGACCACCCTGGAAAATAGGTATATCGTCCCTTTATATCCTCAGGCTTGCTGTGTTAGTCTATTTGTGGAGTCAAATAAAGATTAGGGGGTATGGCTATTGTTCTTAAGAGCAAAGTTATTTATGAACCCCCCATAGCCAGGTGATCCCTTATCCTTAATGGCACTTATTGATGCAGATGAGTACTTTCAAAAACTCAGAGAGACCTTTACTTTGTAAGTGACCACGAAGAAGATCTCTGACCTGACCGGATCAAGATAACTGGAGCAGGCTAATCCTTTGTGCAAAGGTGGTGATATATACTGCGGCCGCTGAATGCTCCTTTACAGCCTCCCGAGAACAATCAGCGAATTCATTCATTTAATTCATGAATTTCCCTTCTATTTACACTTTCAACAAACATGCCAGTTGTTTGCTTAGCTAACAAGCTCTGCCTTCATTATAAGCCATTAGTGACTAGTAATAATTGCAACTGTGTTTGGATTTCAAAAATACAATACACCTAATTAATTCCACGCTTAGTAATATGGAATTTGTAGTGACTGACTTGAGTGAGGCTGAGGTTTGTTCGTGTCTTTGGCCGCTCCGTGAAGCAAGAGTTTGCTGAACTGTTTTCTAGACACGAACAAGGTTGATGGAATTTTTCATAAGAAAAACTAAATAAGAGATTAGGTCCACATGCTTATAAGGAGTCAGGCAGCAAATACAAATGAGTGTGTGGCACAGCATTGCCTACAACACTTGGTCTTCTCTGCCCACTTTAATGGAGAAATGGGTAGAAGAAATTGTTTGCTTTTCTCTTAATCCTGCTATAAGAGAGGAGAAGGTGAAAACCACACATGATTATAAATAAGTGGACTCAGCCAGTGGTGGGGTGGGGAGACAGGAAGGAGTGGTGGGGGGCTGGGGTCTGAGGGCCAGAGACCCCTCTAAAAGGGTCAGCTGCTATTCAGCTGCAGCTGCTACCTGGGAATGTGGGACTAGTGTGGCCAAATCTTTCACATTTTCAGTATAATTAGAAAATCTGGATCTCAAGGGGAAATAGTCCCACTTAAAACTTCAGCAGCAGATTATTTTTTCTTAAGTTAGCGCCATGCCGCCCCCCACAGTGTAAGTCTGTGGCTCTCAAAGGGTGGTGCCTGGACCAGGAACATCAGCATCCCCTGGGAACTCACAGAAATGCTGAATCTCAGGTCCTGCCCAGGCCTCTGAATCAGACTGTGGAGGTGGGAGCCCAGTGATCTGTTCTAACAAGCCCACCAAGTAGGGTTGCCAGCTTTAGCGAATATTGCATGGGACATGACATACACTAAAAAAAGTATTCATTGTTTATCTGAAATCCGGATTTAACTGGGTGTCTCATATTTATCTAGCAACCCTACCTCTAGGTGGTTCGGAAGCACACTGATGCTGATCGAGCAAGACATGTAGATGAGCCAGGCTGCCTGTGTTGGAATCCGCTTCAACACGTACTAACTATGGGATCTTTGCACAAGCGATATGACTTCTCCGTGGCTTAGTTCACTTGTGTGTAAAATGGGGATGATAATAATAATAATACCTCCCTCGCGGGATTGTTGTCAGAATTGAGTGGGTTAGTGAAGGTGATGTATGCAGAACCGCGCTGGGAGAGAGTAAGCATGTCTTAAGAGTTCACCATCACCATTATTCTGTTTTTCCTCTCCTTTTCTTCCACCGCCTCCACCACCGGCGACCAACCATTAGAGAACCTTGCATCTGTCTTCCTGGCTCTACCTTTGGTTTAGAGAGAGATCTGATTCTGTGAGGCCCTGCCCTAAGGCAGCTCTGCGGCTGTTCTGACGCAGATTAGCCCAGTGCTTTGAAAGCCAGCTGACAGCGTGGCTGTCTAACAGGAGGACCCTGGCTTCAGCACGTCTGCTTCCAGGACGTCTTCCTATCCGCCTGCGGTGCCCTGCTCTGCTCAGGCCTCTCGCCATCCAGACCCGCTTTTCTGCCTCCTGTGTGCTCTCGCCAGCCCCCAGCACAGCACTTACACATCTTCCCGACTACATCCTGAGATTTCAGATTCCCAGAGTGCCTCTCAGTTGTGGAAGCAATGGATGACCTCCCCACCCCCTCCACCCACCAGGTACATTTCTGAGTACTCTTTGGGAAATCCCCACGGTTTCTTTTTCTAGACGAGGAACATGGGATGACATGATTTGTGGACCCAAAGAGTGTTCACACCGTGTTTCAAAGGAAACCTGTAACCACACTCTTCTCACTGAGGGTTGTGCAAGCTGCCTGAGCGTGTTCCTTCATGAAGCGGCTCTCCAGGCTTCCGCGTGGCCACAAATGACATACTTGTACGCACAGCGAAAACCAACTGGATGAGCTGTTGTGGTTCTCAATTGCGCCATTTTGTTGCTGTTCTGGGAATGAAGCAAAATGCATTATTTTATTAAATAAAGATTTCCCCTCTATCACAGGGGAAGCTAATTTTATTAGCTCTTTTTATGGGAACAAACATCATCACCCTGGTGGGGGGGATGGGAGCAGGAGGGGGGTGAGGGAGTGGAGAGAATCGCATTTTGTCATCCATGTGCTCCAGTGGAGGCTGCCAACATGTTTTAATTGGTAATTACTTACCAGAAGCGTTCTCCAGATCCTGCAGAAAATGCATAGCTCTCGGTTCATCAGCGATTCCATGATTCAAGAGACGTGCTCGGCTGCGAAAAATATTGTTCGTGTAGTTTTGGTACGTGGGTCCCTGGTGTCCAAAACCCCAGAGTGTTCAGTAACTTCAAAAAAAAGCTGTCCCTTTGTTCTCATCTGTGAGAAAACAAAGACTGCGTAGGTTGAACGTGCATGCTACGGTTCAGAAGGAGAGAAGTCCAAGTCTAGTTGGATCACTCGGACACTAGCCTCTGGTTCTTTAGCTTTAAAACCTGAGACATCCACTTGTAGCTTTTCTTAGCCTTTTAGATGAGCTTAACCACTACATACCAACCACTACCACCTTCCTCAGGCAGGGTAGCCCGAGTGAGAGGTAGCCAGCTCCTAATAACTGGCTGTTAGCACTGCCTGCACTGAGCATGCAGGGCTGAGGTCTGGACAGGGTTCCCCATGGACGATTTGCCCGGTGGGGTGGAAGGCCAGCGTCCACTGCTCTGCTTTTTGATAGCTAAGCACTCTGTCAAAGATGGCCTCCGTTTTCTTGAGTCAGAAGTGGTCTCTGTGTTTGCTAGAGCCAGAGATGGTCTCTGTTTTGTCACTGCCGTGCTGTTACTTTTCCCATTAGCAATAGGTCTAAGGCCAACCCTAACCCAAATTATGAAGAGGGCAAAAATGTTTTGGTGTCCCCAGTGCCACCCCTTCTTACCTCCTTGTGCCTCACTAGGAGCCCCCTCTCTTCTGCCAGCTGTCATCTGTGCTCAGCTTTTGAGCCTTTCCCCATCTTCCATGAGCACCCATCCGAACCCTGGTGGGATGCAGACATCAGTCATTACACCTCTGTGTGCAATGGAAGCCTAAGCTTCTTCCCCTAAGATAACTGCTTTAAACCAGAGATGGGAAAATTGTAGCCCCTGTCCATAGGTTGGTTTGTTTGGACTTGGTGTTTTAAAAAATTGCTGCCTATTTCCCCCTATTGTTTTCTACTTCCCTGTTGTAGTTACCTGTTGCCCTATATCCTTATCACTCCCTAATCTACTTCCTTCATCTTGTTATTCACTTCCCATCTTATCTACTTCCTCTTTCCTTTTGTTATCTGCTTTCCTCCTTTTATCTGTTTCCCACCTCTCCATGTCCCCTTCCCCATCCCCTTGTCCCCTTCCCTCTTCTCCTTGTCTCCTTCCCCACCATCTCCTTGACTCCTTCCTCACCATCTCCTTGACTCCTTCCCCCCTCCTTGTCTATTTCCCCCCTCCTTGTCTACTTCCCCATTATCTCCTTGTTTCCTTCCCCATCTCCCTGTCTCCTTCCCCATCTCCTTATCTACTTCCCCCATCTCCTTGACTCCTTCCCCGCTCCTTGTCTGTTTCCCTCTCTCCTTATGTATTTCCCCTTCTCCTTCTCTATTTCCTCATCTCTTTGTCTACTTCCCTCATCTCTGACATCCATCATTTTATAATGTTCTTGGCTCCTGTGATCGTTTGAGTTTGTGATCTGCTTTAAACCATCTCTTCTTTTTTTTTTTTTTTTAAGATTTTATTTATTTATTCAACAGAGATAGAGACAGCCAACGAGAGAGGGAACACAAGCAGGGAGAGTGGGAGAGGAAGAAGCAGGCTCATAGCAGAGGAGCCTGATGTGGGGCTCGATCCCATAACGCCGGGATCATGCCCTGAGCCAAAGGCAGACGCTTAACCGCTGTGCCACCCAGGCGCCCCTAAACCATCTCTTCTTGAAAAAAAAAAAATCAGAGGATTGTTTAGGGCAGTGAAATTACTCCATGTGCTGTGTGATACTGTAATGGTGGTTACGTTCATACATTTGTCCAAACCGATGGAATGTACCACAACAACAGTGAACCCTAAAGTAAACTATGGACTGTGATAATGAGGCATCAATGTGGGTTCATCGACTGCAGTCACAACTGCACCATTTTGATGGGGCATGTTGATAGCAGGGGAGGTTAGGGATGTGTGGGTGGAGGGGATATATAGGAACTCTGTACCCTCTGCTGGTTTTGCTGTGACCCTAGCACTGCTCTACAAAATGATGTCAAAAAAAATCAGGCTTTAGCAAAAATGGGTGGGAGATAGAGGTCAGGGAGAGTCTGGCCTGTTGCTCTTTCTGGGCTCCTAGGGACTGGCCTGAGTGCCTTTGCACCTGCTTGTGTATCTAAGCATCCCCTTGAAGTGGTCCACAAGGGACTCCTGGCATAGGACAGGGTTAGGAAGAATGAGGTGTTACGTTCAGGAATTTAGGTCCTTTGGGGATATCAGAAGTGGAATAGTGATGTTTTCCTTGCTTTGTCCCCTATCCCTTCCATCCTCACCCTCCTTCCCACAAGGAAGAGGCTGAAGCCCTGTGATCAAAAGGCCTGATAACCCTGGGCCAGTTCTGGCTGCGACATAGAGTTTGGGGACAGAGGTCCCAGGGCATGGTGGCTTCCCATGGCTGGGTGGACTCTGAAGATGGAGCTCCAACAAAGGCATCATTGCACCACTGGGCTTGGCACAGAGGGTTGGGAGCCCAGAAGTTGTAGGTCTAAACCCAATGACCCTGGGCTAGTGGGTTAGAGTAAGGCTTTGGGGTCAAGAGCGTATATTCCATTACTTGCTAGCTGTGTGACCTTGAGCTAGTCACTTTACCTTTCTCTACCTCACTTTTATAATCTGTAAAATGGAGGCAATAATAAAATCTATCTCCTCAGGTCATGAGGTAGGTCAGATATAACATACAGTGCCTAGCACACAGCAAGCGCTCAAGCAATAGGAGTCTTTAGAAGGAAGATACATTTTTGGTAGAAATCTCTGGAATGTGGCTCTGGGCATTCTCTTAGTCACTCTCTGCTCTAGTTATGTTGGCAGTTTCAGCCAAACTCCATTTAGGTAAATGAGTAGATGTTTTACTGCCTATTTGCTGTTCAGAATTTTTAAAGGAAAACTTATACTCAATGTTACCCTTTTCTCTCGAACCTAGATCCCAGTGTTGATCAGATGTAGTAAGTTATCTTCACGTTTTTAGAACTGGTTTCTACCTCAAGCTCCTGAAAATCCCTGTCCCCAGAAGAACATTCCCTCATCTCCTGTGGCTCCAGTTTAAAGACTACCTTCTGTGGCCACAGTGGGATGCCAGATGGGGCAAATGGAACATAGCTAGTCCCTACTGAGCCGTCTCAGAGCCAGATGGGAGCCAGAGCTCTCCAGGTCATCTGGGCCACCCCTTTGCCTTTGGGACCACAGATGCATCCCCTACATTAGATTGCATGCAGGAGAGGGGGACTACAGGAATTCATTGCAGAGAAGAGGGGCCCCGACTTGAGCATTTTGCGTTGTAAACCCATCGGTTGAAGTGCTCGCATGTATCAATTCACACCTTCAGAATGGAAGAGGAAACACATCCTGAATCTTGGGGAGTGGTAGCTAAGATTTGTCCCCCCTTGCAGATTGCCCCAGGCTACTATGAGTCTACTTTTAGTTGTCCAAATTAAATCAGCAAGTCATTAAGTCAGACAAGCAAAAGTTGCTTTCACGTGATTATGAGACCCTTAAAGCTATCCAGTTTGTCTTTGGAGGGAAAGGAGCCTCTGTTTCCCTCTTTCCTGGTTCGTCCTTCCTCTCTCTAATGGGATCTTGGGGTCCACGTGTGGAGATTGTGAAAAACTTTGAATCACTAAGAAGCTCAAGTTTGAGGAGTGTAAGTTGGTTTCCTGGACTCACTTCCCAAGGATCCGTATAAAAAGTGAATCTGCTCCCCCCAGGGATATTGGAATTAGCTCCAGTATCATGGGAGGGGTGGCCTGGGGCTCTTCTTGTGCTTAACTCCTTAACCGAAAGCCATTTCCTGTCCTCCTGGTCGTACCTGCAGCCCGTTCTGACCGGCTGAGGCCTCAGCACTGAGCAGAAGCGGGTAAGGGCTGGACCTCTCTCTTGGGCAGTGGGATGGGCCACGCTGGTCACGTCTCCCTGGACAAAGCTGAAATAAATCACAGAACAGCCCCTGCTTAGGATCCGATGAAATTCTCCATTTCCGCTCCAAATTGAATTCCTCCCGAAGGATTGGAGCGGCTCTTGAGAGTAATGAAGGCACTCCTTCCTCCTCTGCTGGAAGCATGTTTTAAATTAACAGACACAGCCTTCTAATCTGGGTGGGGAGGTAGCTTTTAGGAACAGTCTTGGGAAGCTGCTTTCGGGCCAGAAATGATATTTTTAATCTCGAGGGGCAAGGCAGCAGACATCCAACACCACGTGGCCCCCTCCGGAGGGAGCAGCCCCGCTGGTGGTCTCCTGGGAAAGAATGAGAACACGTGTCCTGCTGTCTCTCTGTGCCGCCCCCCTGCCCGGCCCCGCTGTCCTCCTCGACCACTTGTAGCGAAAGGGAATTTATGATGGAGAATGCAAGCCAGGGGGCTGGTGCTTTCTGAGAGTTGAAAGTATTACTTTCCCGCCCATCTCTTATTTGGGAGAACTGATAAACTCTGTGAATTTAAAAAAAAAAAAAAAAGACTGTCTTTAGGATGAAGATATCATTGAAGTGATTATCTTCCATCCTCTGCAATGATGAATCGACAATTTGGCATTTGTGGAGGCAGCTGACACAGGCCCTTTCAGGGGAGAACAAGAAAACCTGTTTTCCAATGGGCCCTGTCAGAGTGAAGACAGATGACCTGCTGGCTGATTAGGACCATGAATAAGGCTCTGAGAACGCGGGAATGTGTGAGGAACCCAGGGGTGAAACTTATAAATCAAGGTTACGGTAGAAGTAGAAAATTCTAAACATCCATTCTATCTTGAAGGTGGGCAGGAAGTAGATTATCTGTTGGTAAAGGAGTATTTAATATTACTCCTTGAAGTGAGCTTAAGAGCATTATACTTTTCCCCACTCACTGTTGGAAAAAAGCGGTGTAAAAAATCCTGCTTGACAGGAGAAATTCTGACTTGTAGGGTCGAAAGGAGAGGAGGAAATTCTCCTTAAAAGTAAATTCTATTGGTTCTTTTATGTCAAAATTTTGTTAACAACCCTTGAGAAAGGTTATCAAAACCTGACTCCATGTTTTTAATTTAGTTTTAAGAAGGAAGCCATTTCCTTCACAGGGAAATATGACCCCAGAGTAGCCCACAGGTAAAACCCACCTCAGAGGGCCGACTCCACTGCAGGACGATTTAGGATCTGGTTCTCAACTGGAAAATTGCTTTTCAGGGAGAAGGTCGTGTTTTCCACTGATAATAGGGTCCCTTATATCAAGTGAAACGCCCTTCCTTCCGACCCAGGAGGACATTTAAGCTTTGATCTTTCTCAGAAGACAGTAGGAAGTACATTTATTCCCGGCTAGGAAGAAGGGACTGGGGATGGGAAGTGGGAGTGTAGGATTCGGTCCTGAGCCTAGCCAAGACACACTGGGGCTGGGCCCGGTGGAGTCCTGGCAGGTGGGGAAGGAGGTCTGGTGGAGACAACAAAGGCCGTTGGAGGGAAAAGATTAAAGGGCAGGAAAACGCACAGCCAACCACCCCCCCCCCCCCACGCAGCTGCTCTTGTGCATTCCTTCAGGCTCTCTAGACTTTGATATTTGCATAAATGGGCCTTGGCTAGGCTTCCACACTGGGACAGAACAGCGAGCGGTCACCGCGGACAGGGCAGGCTTTTTCTTCGTGACCAGTCTGGCTGTGATTTCAGTCATCAGCTTGTGTAACCTCCCTGGGTTGAGTGGATGGGTCAGCCCTCCCGTCTCTGTCACTGTGTGCACACCGTCTGTGTCTCTGGCCCGCAGACCCTTCCGACACAGGCTTGTCTTGGAGCCTGTTTACAAGGCCTGCAGTTACTTCTGTTTTGTTTTAGCCAAAAGGGTGAAGTGCTGCCAGCAGTATGTCTGGAATGTTATTTACTTGGTACATTTCTGTGGCTTTTCTTTGTAGCGCTGCACATGCCAGAGCAAGGGGTCATTGACTTGAAAATGCCAGGTTTCGCAGTTTGTCTTCTCCACGGGGCAACTTTCTCAGTAAGAAGGAGGTTAGCTCCTGTGCCTCTCCGTTCCTTCCTCCCGCCTTCCTCTCTTCCTTCCTTCCATCTGTCCTCCCTCCCATTCTCGCTCTTTCCTGCCTCCTTTTTTTGTTGGCTGGCGCCTGCCGCGCATGACCCCCGTGTCCTAAATGCCCCAAGTGCACTTTTAATTCCCGGGGTTTCTGGTGGGCTCGGCCGAGGGCCTGGCAGACGCTTTTCATTTGCGTGCCTGCCCTGTTATTATTTCACATGAAAGCTGTCTATTTTGGCACACGTGGCCCCTGTGATTTCAGTGGAGCTCTCGGAGCTGAATGGGCGATGTTGTGCAAGGGCAGTGCAGGTGGGGCTTTCTCCACTGGTGGCCGTGGGGGCGGAGGACGGATCAGCGCGCGGTCCTGGCTTGTGTGCACCCGACATGATAGCAAACAAATGGCTTTTGAAGGAAGGAACCAGTGTGTACAGTTTCTTAATTTGGGAGGTTTCACAACTGTTCTCGTTCGATTGATGGAGGAGAGGTTTTGGGGTTTTTTGGGGTTTTTTAAGAGCAAATTCTTCATGAATAAAACTGTAAACAAGTCCTGGATCAATGAGCAATGTGGAAGGTGGACACACAGAAGTTTTTCTCTCCATCTCTTCTGCTTCCAGCCTCCCTTTCTTCCACTTCGTCTGTGCAATTCTAATCATGGTATTTGGGGTTTTAAAACAAGGTATGGAAAATGCGATTAGATAAATCTCCCCAGCTGGTGCCAGCCCCGGGGGCGTTTGCACACCTGGGTGGGTTCCTTCCCACCCGCCCCCCCACGCCCTGCCCAGTTTTGTGAGGCCTTGTAAGTGTATAAGCATCTACCAGGAGGAGATGAGACCTTTGAGAAGCTTTGCCTTAAGGAGACTCAGCCCTTCTCCGAGTCTCTGGGAAACCTCGCCCATCCACGACACCTGTTAGTGTGTTAACTCCATAGCCAGCCCCAGTCTGAAATGGAAAATTTTGGTCCCATTCTTCTCGGCTTTTCCTGTCCTTCTGCATGACTTCTCAATTTGTGTGTAAGCTGCTCAGATTTTTGGCTGAAGGGGCTTCTTTGATCACTCTCTTGACAACAGGGGCTTCACAGTCTCACACCTGCTCTTCTTTTACCGTCCAGATTTCAGAGTAAATGCTTCCATTGCCTTGTCATTTCTTCGGTATAAAACTTTGGTGCAGGTTACTCATTACAGGTAATAGCCGTTGGATGACGGAGACAACTGCTTGGCACAAAGAGCCACCTCAACCGCTGCCAGAAACGTAAACCGCCGCTTGATTTATTTCTGAAAGCATCTAAGCTGCAAGCCTATGGGTCGTGATCTGGCATGCATACGGGAATAACAGGCTCGCCAGGCTGAGAAAGCCGCCCCGTGGGGCAGCCGCGAGGGCAGGCTCTAACAAGACTCCCGTGTGTTTTCTCCTCCATTATCCACAGCCCACACATCATCTTCCTCTCTCAGAGCGTCTTGACAGGAGCGAGCCATCTCTGTGGGACCCGGCTCTGCCATGAAATCGCTCACGCCTGGTTTGGCCTAGCCATCGGGGCCCGGGACTGGACGGAGGAGTGGCTGAGTGAAGGGTTCGCCACTCACTTGGAAGACGTGTTCTGGGCCGAAGCGCAGCAGGTAGGGTTACAGTGACCCTAAGCATTTCCCGACCCGGATCAGATTCTGTTCGTGGGCATCTGTTCATTCCACAGATTCGGAGAGGCCTTCTGGCACGCTAGGACTGTGCTGTATGCTGGGGAGAGAGGGGAGTCCCTGAGCCCTGGGGGGTTCTCCCTGTAGGGATAGGAGAGGGGACAGTGAAACAGACAAACACACCCCTGCCATGGCAGGTGGTGAGCACCGTGAAGGCAGCTGAGGCTGGGCAGAGTGGCAGGGAAGCCCAGTTTTACAAGGCACCAAGAGAAGGCCTCTCTGATGGTAGACGTGTGAGCAAAGACTAGAAGAGAAGGTCATGCCGTGGCATGCTCAAGCACTCCCCTGTGGTTATGGTTGTGGCGACACTGACTTGTGTTTGGTTGTTTTTTGGTTTTTGTTTTTGTTTTTTTTTTTTTACTAATAAGATGAAAATTTAAATCAGGAGGCATGAACTCAGATGTCCGCTGGCAAGTAATGAAGAATAAAGCGGCTGGTATTGTAGGTTAGGGAATGCTGAGGGCAGAGACAAGCTGGCAGCCTCCCCTCTGCTCGGACCAAGTGTGGTGGGTATCGGTGGGCGGGCTCGGTGGAGCCTGGCCTCCTAGTTGTTTAAAAGGAAGTTCTAAATCTGGATTTTTATGTGAAATTTAGTAATGTAAAAATCCTATGCCAACTAAACATACCCAGAGGTATGGGCACCACGCTCCCAGTTTACAACCTCTACTTTAAAGAACTGACTGCCGGTTCTAACGAGGATATGGCAGCTAAACTGCCTCCTGCTTATTTTTCAGTTCCTAATATTTGGTCACTCTTTTCCTGGCCATTCCCACCCATTACACACTGGACTAGTTAACGTTTTCTGAAATCCTCAAGGTTGTGCATACCTATATGCTTTTGTTCAAGTTCCTTCTGCCTGTTGAAATCCTGTTTATTTTTCACTAACCAGCCGAAGATCACCTTCTCTGGATAGCCCAGACTGATCATTCCACTCACAATACTTACTCTTCTAGAAGCTTTAAACTCCCACAGGATTTGGTACTTACCTCTTTTTCCTCACTTCTTTCTTTTTCCTCCTGTCCTCGCAGCTAGACTGTGACCTCTTTCAGAGTGGAGCTGCAGCTTATTCACCCTCCCACCCCCGCTGCACCTTGGCCAGCAGCGTGTGCATCTGTGTCCCCTGCCACACAGTGAAGAGAGGCCATGTGGCAGATCCGGGCAAGGTGGTGGCATTTGGAGTCGGATCGGGCAGGGAATCCCAGCCATGCTGTTGACTGGCTCTGGAAGTGTAGGTAGATTACATAGCCTCCCTGACCCTCAGTTTCCTCATTTGGAAAATACGTGTAAGAATGCATCAACTGGCATGGTGAGTGGGATAATTATGGAGCTCGTGCAGGAAATGCCAGTGCTCTTTTTCTCTTCTCTTTCTCTCTGCATTTCCCGCCACCTGACTAACACACAGTGGGCATTCAGCAAGGGTTAAATAGGCCGATATAATTGAGCCTCTATCATCATCCTTCTCTGGGGTGCTTCTGTCCTGAGACGATCAGATTTGTGCTGTTCTTGGTAATCGTGAGTATATTTCAGGCATCTAACGATGATCTCTCTGTTCTTTATCTCCTGTATCCCCAAAAAGCACTCCTCCATTGCTTTGGCCCCTGCCCATATTTTCAGAGGGTCAGTCCTGAGTCTCATTGCTTAGGTCCTGCCTCTTACTGCTCTGAATATGTCCATCTCCACTAATAGAGGCATGAAGCCGGTCTGGCCTCGTCCCACAGCTGCATACCTTCTGTGTGTCCGTTCTGTGCTAGACCTGTAGGGATAAAAGGATGAGTGAGACCCAGCCCTCCTCTGAAAGAGGTCATAGTTTAACTGTGAGGATAAGAAAAGCACACGGTAGAAGGAAGAGGAAAATAAGTTAGAAGAGAGAGGCAGACACCAAATATTGTATGAGTTCAAAAGTGGGAGAGGTCAGGCCTGAGCAGATCCAGAAAGTCTTCTTGGAGAAGGTGACTTCTGACATGGGCCTCAAAGGGAAAGCAGAAGTTGTGGTTTCTCTGTACCTCCTTTTCCCTTAACCTGGAATAGGGGACAACCCACCTCGTCATCCTTTAGGGTCTAGGCAGTATCTCTTCAATATGTGAAAACACTTTGGTGTGAAGCAAGGTGGCCATTCTGGATTCCAGCACAAAGTTTGGAAACCCTTCCAGAGCACGTCGATTACTCTAGCTCCTTCCTTGAAGGAGCTGCTCTTGGTCCCTGATGAGTGTCTGCAGCCGACCTTCCAAGCAGAAGAGGAAGGCTCTTCAGGGCAGGGGAGGGTGGGTCAGCCGCCGGACTCTCCTGGTCAGCAGCAGATGCCTCGGGGGAACAGGGGGTGGTGCACATCAGCCACTTGCTGCCCAGGTGACTGTGCTCTGCAGCACTGAACATTAGCGAGCACGGCAAAGTGAGGGAGTGGGAAACCACTGAACGAAGAGATAGAGAGTGGCGTTCCACTTGGAGTGGTGATCCACAGGGGGAAGGGAATTGAGTTAGTTGCAAGATTGCATCATGTAACTTGTCATCAACCTGGATAAAGTCTAACCTCCTTCACAGGTGTCAGCTTGGGCTGCCGTAACACAATACCACAGACTGGGGGGCTTATACAACACTTGTTTGCTCATGGTTCTGAAGGCTGGCAGTCCAAGATCAAGGCGCTGACAGGCCTGGATTCCGGTGACACCCTTCTTCCCTGGCTTGGTGGCGGCCACCTCCTCTCTATGTTGTCCCTTGCCTTTCCGCTGTGCCCATGTAGAGAGCGAGCTCTGGTGTCTCTTACTTTACTTGTAAGGACACCAGTCCTGTTGGACCAGGGCCGACCCTAATAACCTCATCAGTCATAATTACCTCCTTAAAGGTCCCATCTCTAAGTACAGTCACATTGGGGGTTAGAGCTTCAACATATGAATTTTCCACTCATGATTTGGCCCCTAGCAACAGGGCACACAGAACCTGTGGCTCGTCTGGCCTCTGCTGGCTACTTGGCACCTCTGTCTCTCCCCAGGTAATAGCCCGCTCCCCGCCCGACTACATCCCTCACCGTTCTCTAAACATATCATGCTCTTTCCAGGCCCCTTGAACCCTGCACATGCTTTCCCTCTTCCTGAAATCCCTCCTTCCCAGGCTGACTCCTGCTTTCCCCGGGGACTGGTGCAGGCCCTACCACCTCCTCAGGGAAGGCTTCTGATTCACCTGGTTGGCCAGAGGGCATCTAGGTCCTTCCTTTACCTCTACCATCGCCACACTCTCGTGGCTAGTGTTCTTACAGGCTGTGTCCATGATGGACCCAGGGTCTGGCAGAGACTCAGTAAATACCTGTTGAATCAACTCTTAAGGATCTTTCATTTCCAGAAATGCATGTTGATACTGACATCTCCCTCCCAGGCGGATGTTCTGCTGCCCTCCCTTACAGAGACTTGAGCCATGGGGCCCCATGCGCCCAGTGGCAGTGGCCGGTTCTCGCCAGCAGGGCAGGGTGTGATGGCGTCCCCCTCCCCCGGAGTGAATCCGGGCAACACACTCTTTCTGGTTATATGCAGACAGAATCATCTGGACAGAATTAGCAGGCTCCACTGTAAACAGCCCTTAACCAAACTGAAGGCTGGGAAAAGCAGGAGGTAAATGGAGGCGACCTTCCCCACCCTGTGCAGGAAGACAAAGCAGGAAAGGGCTGGATGGAATCAGAGTGAAAACGGCCCTCTAGGGAAGCCTGCTCTTTCTGGGCCCTGGGGTGTGTGAGGGGGTGGGTTCCAGACAGCCAGGCCCAGCTCCGTCACCAGCAGGAGAGTGAGCGGCTGGGTCTTCATGTGAGGACCTACCAGACCCCTTTAGCCCTGTGATTTTTCTGATGGGGTGTCAGGCACGGCGGGGAGGCTATCTGTGCTGTCACCCTGAAACTGAGCAGGCTGCTCCGTCGGGCGGCTGTGATCCCACACAAGGACAACAGTGACTGTTTTGTGCACATGTGTTTGTGTGTCTGTGGCCCAAGCAGCTGGCCCCCCACGAGGCACAGGAGCGGCAGGAGCTGAAGGCTTGTCTGCGCTGGTGTCGCCTCCAGGACGAGGTGCGGAACTCGCCCGAGGAGATGCAGGTGTTGAGGTAAAGCGCCCCGCGATCTCTTTCCCTTCTCATCTTCTGCCTCCCCCTCCTTCCCTTCAAGACGCATCCTGGCCGGCTATTAAATCTGCTCTCTTTCCTTTTTAAATCAAATTGGGTTAGGTCACTCATCTTCCCAGGGATGTGATTGTTATGTTTGAAGTCTTTCAGGGCGTGGGTTTAGATTTACCCTCTGACGTTTTTCTGGTGTCTCTGTTCAGGAAAAAATGAACACAAGGCCATTTCCAGGACCAAATTCTTTGTTTGAAGTTCTAATAGTCACTTTGTGTGGTGGCTGAGGACTTGGACAAGGTGGGGGTTTGGTAGTCTGACACATAGTCACCCTCTAAGCCAAAAGAAAAACAACAACAATAACAACAACAACAAACCTTTAGGAAAATATTGATTCCTAAGTGTTTAGTAGTAACAGATGTTGGTGTCAATGGCGCCTTTTGTTTTGGGTCTTCCCAGCAGGAGGCCACTCCTGTGCCTGGGGAGATTCCACTCCTCGCTCCTGCGTGTGGTTTCCACGTGTGTCTTGCAGTGCTTACTTCTAGGGTTACTGCTTGCCATATTCCGTTTTTGCCCTTCTCTGCTTTGTTCATTTTCTTCGTTTCTCTAAATCATTGTTTATCTGCAAGCCCAAGCCTAGGCCCCAGGAATACTGCGATTGCTATGACAACAGAAGCTTTCATCCCGCCCCCCCTCCACTACAGCCAAGGGCGTGGAATCCGCTGTCAGGTGGGGAGACAGCCATCCAGCAGTCGCCCCCCAGTTTAGATGACAAGGCCAGTCTATCTTTGGGGCAGAAGCCAGCCTGAACCGGTTTGGTTGTTTGTTTTTAAATAAACATCCCCCCTCCACAGGGATTGCCCACTGAGGCCCAAGTCTGAGAGCAATGCATCAAGCCCAGCCTGGCCCCAGGGAGGCTGGCTGGCGCTTTTGTGCCGCATGGCCGCCTGGGGTGTGGCCGCTCTTCCCACAAAGAAGAAGTCCCCCGCTCTCGCTCTGTACAAAACCTCTGCGGTCTGCTGACTCATCCGTTGTTTAGGAGAGCTAGAGCCAGAGCCAGGAGCCCTGTATTCCCCACCCAGCCCCGCTTCTTGCACCCCTCTGCCCTCAGCCAGTGGGACAGCTATCCCCATGACGGTGGTGGACAGGGTCCCCGCTCTCACCTAGCTTCTGCCTAGTGGGACCCTGTTGCCTTCACAGCTCGTTTCAGATGGTGAGAAGTGGCAGGAACGGAAGGCATCTCTGAGAACCACACAGGCCCTGAAGCAGGAAAGGGCTTGGCAGGCTGGTGCTTGAGGAACAGAAAGGAGGGCGGTGTGGCCAGATGGGCAGAGAGAGGCAGGCAGGAGTCAGGCCAGCGAACCGTAGGCCAAACTGCAATGGAACACGCCCCAGGGCCTGTAGCCAGGAGGGATCCTGGTCTGTCTTGTGTTTTCAGGGCTGCTCTGGTAGCTGGGGGATGGACTGCAGGCCACCAAGGGATGGAAAGGAGGACCGTTAGAACCTCGCAGTCATCCATATGCAAGATGTCCTAGTGGCAGCGGTGGCAGACCCATCTGAGACGTGTTCGGGTGGTGGAGCTGGTGGGTCTTTGGTCATTGAGTGTGGAGAAGAGAGAGATGAGAATGTCCAGAATAATTCCAGGCTTTTGACTTGAGCCACTGGGTCGATGGGGGCGCCGTTTGGTGAGACAGCCAAGACATTGAGAAGGAAAAGCAAAAAATCCCAGTTTACTATACGTTAAGTTTGGGATGCCAAAGAGATACTCAATATTGAGAACTTAGTGGGGTCTATGAGTCAGCCGCTCACTGGAGAGATTGGAACTTTCAGTCTATAAATACTAAAAACTTTGAGCACACTGAAATCACCAGGGAAAGAGGAAAGCTAGGGAAGAGGTGGAAGGTGGAGAGCCAGCAGAGGGGCTCGGGAAGTTGGTGGTGTGGGGGGAGAAGGGGACGTCATAATGAACATTAGTTGATGAAATGTGCTCTCAGTTTATAAGCAGGCCAGCCACACACGGGGATGTCAGTACGCACGTGAGGAGAACCTTCTGTCTGGACTCGGCGGAGCTATGATCAACCCAGCCTCTGATGGCCAAGAGCTTTTCCTGTGTGTGTAGAGCTGGGAGAAGAAATACACTATTTTTAGGCCCTTGTGCTGGAAAGCTTATTATGGCATTTGTTTTTCTTTTTCTTAGTATTCAGAAATTGTGTTTGCCTAAATTTAGGCTAACCATGAAATGACTGCATTTGAAAGATTTGTTGCACATCAGCATGGAAACTATTGTTATCAGATGTGCTTACAATGAAGAGGAAATGTTCATGAACCTGCCCCGGCTTACATAATCAAGGTTTAGTTTACTCCCATCCTTTAGAATTCTCCCTTGAAGGGGCACAGAGAGCCTAGAAATTAGAAAGTGAAAGGAAAAAAAAAAAGAATCAGAGTTATAAAAATTTATTCTCAGATTTTATTTTGTTTTAATATGCAAATAAGACCTTGGGAAAGAAGTCGCTGAAAACAAGACGATAATCAAAGATGCTATCTGCCCCCCCCCTCCGCTCCCTTTCAAGATAGCCCATGGCCTTGAAGTGATGTACCAAGAACAATTTAGAAGTCTTGGTTTGTGTCTTGATATGTTCCTCGGTCCTCGGTGTTGACAGACAAAATGGAAGCTTCTCTTACTCATCTTTGCTGCGGCTCTCCACATGGTTGACCACTCCTTCTTCTAAAAACACTTCTCTTGGCTTCGTTGTCACCCTCTCCTAGATTTCCTTGCGCTCTGCTGCCAGTCCTTCCCCACCCCCCCTGCTGGCTCTTCGGCGTCTATACTTAGACGACTCACAGCTCAGAAAGAGGGATTAAGAGGTCCAGCCTCATACAGCTGATACGGAGCAGAACAGAGATTGGAATCCAGGGATGGAAATGACCTTTCCCCTACACACTTTCTCTCTGCCTTCAAGGAAGTCCATATAGCATTTAGTTGCATTAAAAACCAAACAAAACCAAACAAAACCAAAAAACCACTGCAGGTATCTTGAACTGTGGAAGGATATGAAGGTCAGGGTTAAAAAAAGTATTCTTGGACCAAGTATCTTTGTCTTTTTACACATGAGTGCATGTGTCTGATTATTTCGGTGGCTATCAGGAAAGAAGAAAACTCGACATTGTGTTGAGTATAGATATTGGAGTATTAACAAAGTGAGAAGAGAAAAACTAAAATTGTGTTTGGCTCTGGCTTGCTAATTTTAGTCATTTACAGGAACCGTTTTCCAATCGTGTCTTCCATACATCCAGTGTTGAACATGGCTCTCATCAGATGTGTCCTGGATTGACCCGATTGTGAGATTCATTTGGTTACAACAGTTCCTGTGTTTTCCTTCTCAGCCTTCCTTGGCTGGGAAGCCTGTAATGTGGCTGCAGGCTCTTGAGGCATGGCGATTTGCTCATAGTTTCAAAAGGTTAGGGGTCACATTACTGACTCTACGCCTCTTCTCATTTGTTAATTATTCAAGATGCTTTTCCCATATACCAGACCCCGGTGGTTCTCCTCAGACTCTCCCTCACCTGTCCACCAACTCCGGGCACAACTGTGCACCAGGTGAAACTGGTCTTACTGCCGTCCTGCTCTGGCTGGCCGCCACCACTCTGCTCTCCAGTTGTTTCCACCCCCACTCCACCCTTGACCTTGCAGCCCTCGTGACTCTTGCCAAGGAAGATGCGAAGGGCCTTCTGCAAGTCTCCGGTGCCTCTGGTCCCGGGGGCGCTGCTGGATTCCTGCATTCTCTCTCTAAAGGGCCTTACTCTGTGTTAGTGTACTCCGACAGGCCCGCGGGATGAAGAGCTACGGTGGCGGGGTCAGAAGAAATCTCTGTTGGTTTTTATTGTTTGTGATTTATTATTACTTCCCCTCTTTTCTGGATTCATTGTTAAAGTCAAGCTTGTGCTGAGAAGAACGTGACAGTATATCCTGTTGAGGAGGAGCTGACGGGCCCAGAACCTAATGTGGCTCTTTCTCCTAGCTGCTGCCTCCACGGAAGGTGGAATTCCGGAGAAACGCAGGTGTCTTCTCCTACCTTCCTCAGAAATGCCCCATTCCCTGGTCACAAAGCCTGCCCATAACGACGGGGGAGGCCCCAGCGCGCCCCTCTCCGTAGGCGGACGAGCTGTGCGTGCCGCATGCTCTGAGTTTGCATGACGCCTAAGCTCTGTATGTTCCACTTAAAACAGTAAGACTTTTGGGGGGGCTCAGTTGGTCAAGCATCTGCCTTCAGCTCAGGTCATGATCCCAGGGTCCGGGGATCGGGGATCGAGCCCTGCCTCGGGCTCCGTGCTCAGCAGGGAGCCTGCTTCTCCCTCTGCCGCTCCCTCTGCTTGTGCCCTCTCACTCTGTCAAATAAATACATAAAATCTTTTTTAAAAAATCACGGATGGGGCACCTGGGTGGCTCAGTCGTTAAACGTCTGCCATCGGCTCAGAGCATGATCCCAGGACCCTGGGATCGAGCCCCACACTGGGCTCCTTGCTCTGCTGGGAGCCTGCTTCTTCCTCTCCCACTCCCCCTGCTTGTGTTCCCTCTCTCACTGGCTGTCTCTCTCTGTCAAATAAATAAATAAAACCTTAAAAATAATAATAAATAAATAAATAAATAGTAAACAATTAAACAATAAGACTTTTGAAATCAGTCTACATGTACACCTCTGGTATGCATGAAGCTTTCACCTCTGAAGTTTTTCTCAAAATTTTTATTTCTGATCCTTGAAGAACACAGCAGTCTTTTCCCACCCACATATGGGAACTCATCCACTTGCAGCCACCCAAACCTGTCTCATGGGAGGTTCCCCTCCTTTGAGAGTCTCTTGTCACTGCCACACACCCACCTCCAGCCCAGAGGCTCAGCCTCCGCTATTCCTCCGTCTCGGGGCCTGAGACCCCCAGCGTGCCCACTTCGGGTTCCAGTGGTCCCACAGGCCGGGAACAAATCCTTTCCCTCTTCCCCAGGCAGCTCCCTTCCCTGTGGCCTTCAGTATCCATTCCAGACCTTCCCCCCTTCCCTGCTCTCCCTTCCTTGTCTTGCCTCCTGTCCCCCTGGGAAAACTGAGGCCATCAGCCATGTTCTTCCTTCAATTCTGTAAATTCATCAACACCCACATATCTCCGACCTCTCAGAGGCCCGAGAGCCAACCTGTCAGACTCAGTACAACTGAAGACACATTTCTAGTTCCAGAGATGGCAGTGGAATTGTGTGTGCATTGACACAAATCTAGAACTTAGAAAGAAGGGAAGGGAGGATCCATTTATGAAGGGAGAATGAAGTTCCCATCACTTGGAACCGTGGGCTAGGGTCATGAGTCTAGGGAAACTATTTTTTTCCTGGGGTCATTTTGCCGTTCTGATCACCAGATTCTGTGAACATATTCCAGCCTTTGTGTTAGTGGGACTCCTCTGCTTTGTTTGGTACTATTGACAAGTCTGCTGTTCTGGAAATCTCTGTCACCTGGCTTTCCTGGCAACATGTCATCTGGCTCTTGGGTGCCCCTCCGCTGACCCTCCTCCATCTTCTTCTTCAGGCCCTTCTCTTCACCTGCCTCTTCAGAGCTGGTATTCCCTAGGGGGGCTCTGCCCTTTGCCGCCCATTGTCCTGGAGCGGTCTCATCTACACCCTCTGTCGTGGGTGGGATTCCCCAAAAGCAGGCCTGGAGCCAAGATTCACGTGGACGAGATTTATTAGGAAGATTGCCTAGGACGGGAAGTGGAAGCGAGGAGAAGGGGAGGAGGCCAAGCCAGTGCCGTGATACCAAGTCAAGTACCTAGGTTGGCTCTGGAGGTGGTGTGGGTCAGTCTCAGAGTTGTCCCCCCGGGATACAGCCCAGACTGTGTACACATCCCTGCACCCGTCCCCATTGCTTCGATGGGTGTATGTTCCCACGTACTTCCGACTCTTGTGTTTTTGCGGGCAAAACAGGCTGGGGCCACCTGAGAGCCACATCTGATGAAGAGCCATGGAGAACATGCCAGGAGTTGATGTGCACACAGATGATAAAGGCCCCACGGATTGTGAATGGGGAGTGGGCACTGGGGGCTGTACCTCCCCTCTTTGCTGGAGGCTCCCACATCTCCAGGCCAGCCCTGCTCTCTCTCAAAGATCAGATGTGACTGCTTAGCTACCCATGTGACATCCTGTCTTCCTGGTGACCCTACAGGCCTTTCACACTGCTCACCCCACTCCCTGGGCCCCATCGGCTCGCCTCCTATGGCAGTGAGCTCATCGGTGGTGGCTCATGTTCCCATGCTCGTCCCAGGTCAAAACTGGAAGTCTCCCGATTCCTCCCTCCTCTCCACTCCTTATCCTGGGAGGGTTTCAGCCACCACTATGAACCTGCCTCATAAGTATTCTCAGCTGGATCCTTCTCCATTCCTCGTACTGCTGTCTCCCTGGTTGGAACTCAATAACTCGCTGGCACCAATCCAGCAGCCTCCGAATTGATCTTTTTGTCTCTAGTCATCAAATCCACCTTCCTTGTTGCCACTGGGGAGCTCTCCTTGAAACGCCTTCTGATTCTGCCACCTCCTTGCTTAAAACTCTCCAAAAGCTTCCCTTCGCCTCCAGGAGAAACGTCGGGTTCCTTAACACAGTGGGCACAGCGCCCCACACCAGCTGTCCTGCCTGGTAGGACAGTCTCTTCTCTTGCCATCGTTTGCTTCACCCTCCAGCCACCTCACTTAGTTCATCTCCAACCCTATGGTATCAGTTTGCCGGGGCTGCCATAGCAAAATACCACAGACCAGTATGCGGAAATGTATTTCTTACGGTTCTGGAGGCTGAAAGTCCAAGATTTTGCTGTCAGCAGTTTTGGCTTCTGCTGCAGCCTCTCTCCTTGGCTTGCAGGTGGCCCCTTCTCGCTGAGTCCTCACACAGTCCCTCCTCTGCGTGTCTGCACTCCTGGTGTCTCTTTGTACGTCCGAATCGCCTCTTCTCATAAAGGCGACCAACTAAATGCCTCGTTTTAACTGACCTAGCTTTTTAAAGGCCCTATCTCTAAATGGAGTCACCTTCTGAGGTACTGGGGGTTAGGGCTTCAACATAAACATTTTGGAGAAATATAATGCAGCCCATAACATTTACTGTCTACCTGTTCTTTCTTATCTCCTTGCTTGTCTTCATGTTGTCTCTATTAGAATATCCTCCCCTTGTCACATGACTCCAGATCGTCACGATTCAGCACATATATCTCTGTGTTCCAAAAGTCTCAGGCTGTCTCCTGACAAGTGCATGACCCTCCTCTGTACCCCCTACATGCTCTGGTTGTATCCTCATCCCTGATCTTACTATGTTATTTGATTATTGTATTTGTAATGAGCCACATTATATAGCCAATATTTGACCATTTTTAAGCTACAGAAACAGCAATTTCATATGGTCTAACCTAATGCATCTTTCTTCTAGGTCATGAGCCTTTTGAACCCAGGGACTGTGTTTTCTTTACCTCTATATACTACAGGGTTGGGCACTGAATGGGTACTTGATAAATGTTGAGGAAATGAATGTCATAGATGATAAGCTCTGTCCCTGATGTTCTTTCTATATTATTTACATAGAGTTGAAATACTGGTCACAACACAGTACATAGAAAAACCCTAGGCTGTATCCTCAGAGTTCTAAGGACTGAGAGGTTAGTATTGGTAGGCTTAGCTAGAAAGGGCCGCTGGGAAGGTGTGAGGTTTGAGCTGGGATGGTAAGAAGGGCTAGCATTGACACTGGGAAAGAGCTGGAAGGAAGGGAATTCAAGGAGCAAAGCCTGGCAGGCGTAAACAGTAGGTTAATTATGGAAATGGGCATTAAGTGAGAATGAGCTTCCTGGTGAGGATAGCCATCAGGAACCCATGAGACCGAAGAGGGCCAGGGAGGGACAGGCTAAGTAATGGAGTTCCTTAGAGGTCAGATTCAAGAGTTTGCATGTGACCATCCAGGCGTTGGGGAGCTATTTTCAGTCCCAGGAATGACATAATGAAAATGGGAGTTCTGGAAAGGTTACCCAACGTGTGAGATCACACACGATCAGAGACAAGAGTCTAGAAGCCAGATGGAATTGGGTGTCCATTTCAGGAACCCACACCTGGGTTTAGAAGAGCTTGGGATGCTCTTCCTGATTGGCCTAAGGCTCTAAGTTCGAAACTGGTCGAAGTGTCAATACAGCTTCAAAGAAGGCTTCTAATAATATGATGTAAAGCTTTCTCTGATTGCAGATAAGGATTGACCCATTAAAGGAAGTGGTTGAATATGTGGGCTTTGTGAAGTTTGTTATGACTTTAACAGAGTGAAAGGCAACAGCCCCAGTTCCTTCTTGGCCAAAGCCTGGTCTGTCCTGCCTCATTTTAGAGAAAAACCATCTGAGAATGCAGGCCTGGGCTATCTCCAGACTACGTTGGTCTTCAGATCTCAAGCCAGGAGAGTAGTCTAGGGTTTAGAGAGTAAGCTTGGAAGCCAGAGTGCCTGGGTTTGAGTCCTATCTTGACTCTTCAACTGGCTGTGCAACCTTTAGAGAGTTACACAAGCACAATGCGCTTTGGTCTCCTCACTATAACATGGGAATATACACATGGTTGTTTCTACTTTATAGATGAGTGTGGGGGGATAATGTGATGAATACACACAAGTCAGTTAGAATACATATATTGGGTTGAATCACAGAGAATTGCCATTTTGGTGGATCTAAAATGGCTCAGTATTGTCAGTTTCCAATGGTTCATCCTATAGTAAATACTCAACACGTCTTAGGGTCTGTCATCTAGACCCTCTGACACCTGGTCAATGTTTGCCCAACGAGTAACAGAGGACACAAGGATGCAGCTGCCACAGCCAGCCTCACTCTCTTCTGGTTTATTCTGGTTTGTATCTCTTCTTTCACTGCTGCCACACTCCCCTGGTGACCACACAGGCACCCTGCTCCTGTCTCTTTACCCACCAGAGCCTGGAAACAACTACTTTTCCTCTTGACAAACTTGCAATTGGCTAGAATGCCCAAAAAGTTAATTTTATTAGGAAGTTAAGAGGATGTTTAAAAAGAGAGGGGCCGGGGGAGGCAAAAATGCCTGGTTACAAATGAAAAGATGGGATTAAAAGCAAAAACAAACCCCAAAAAGTTTGAACATTAAACAAAGATGCTCAAACTAATAGCTTGAGGTCAGAATTAACTTGGCAATGCTTCTGAGACAAATGGAATCTTCATACCTTCCTGGGACCTACTTATGGTCTAATCTCTACATTAGGGCTGGGCTGGTGTCCCTTCTGGCTCCACCCGGTGCAATTCCCCTGGCATTCTGAGCAGATTCTGACCACAGCCCAGAGAAGAAGGCAATTCTTGCCTCTATGGCTTTGAGAGTTCTTACCTGGGTTCCAACCGCTGACACTGGCCTACAGAGTTCCTGAGGTCTCTCCATATGTATCCGGCGATTCCTACCCATCATTCTCCATCCCTCAGGCCCAGGATCCCCTTCACCTCCACTGTTTCTGTCTAGTTCTCTTTTTTGGAACCACACTCACTAGCAAGCTAGCTGTGTAGACAGTTTCTACCCTTTCGTGACAGGACGGGGCTGTACCTGTGCCAGCATTTTCTGACAAACTTAAAGGCTCTCAGCTAGCCAGAAGCAGCCTCTGCGCTTTCCTGTTTCGAAGGCCAGCTCTATCCCCCTGAGCTGCCCACTCAGTTCCTGTTTCCTGTTGGAGGGACTCCCTCAGTTCTCACTTCTTTTACCCGCAAAGATGACAGACATGTCCTGAATATTTGAACTCAAATAACACTCCCTGTTCATTTTTCTAGACCATTCCCTGGTTATTCATCACTCAGGTATTTCTAAAGGAGGGATGGAATTCTCCTTGATAAGCCCCTAATTACATATTTACTGTACACGGTGTTTCATTTTTGCAATTACATTTGATAGGGTTTTTTAAATATAGAAAAACATAAAGAAGAAATAAAACAGTTCATAATCACAGTTTAGTTAAAAGTACATAACAAGAAAACCCAAACAGTTTAGAAAGGTGTAAAGTTTCATCCCCAACCTTGTAGTCTTCACCCTAAAATAATCACTGCTAGCATTTTCTTGTGACTCCTTCTCAAAATAAATTTTATAAGTATATATGCATACTTCTGTATTGCTGCCCTGTGTGGCACTGATTCATTATAATCCTTAAAAATATTTTCCTTAAAAAATAATTCATATACATAAACCGATCTATAATAATTCACTCTTATTTTGCCCAGCCTCTGGGGACGTTTCACTCACTCAGCCAGTCCTAGCACGATATACATTAAATTCTTGGCTAATGAGTGTTAGTTTCCCATTCAGAAAAACTCTCATCCTCTCACACTGCCATTTCGTTTGTGTTTTGGCCAATAGTTTTGACCCAGAATGGCGGACAAAAAAACAATACAGGTGTTTGCCTGGACCTGCTGCAAAGACACAAAAGAACATTCTACTACATGTTAAAGTGCAGTTTTATGGGGGCTTCTTCCTCTTTCATGTCAATGGTTGAGGAGAGAAGGAATTAAAAAGACTGGTTATGCTTCTGCTTAAGACTGTGCTGGAGGGGGCGCCTGGGTAGCGCAGTCGTTAGGCGTCTGCCTTCGGCTCAGGGCATGATCCCGGAGTTCTGGGATCGAGCCCCACATCGGGCTCCTCCACTGGGAGCCTGCTTCTTCGTCCCCCACTCACCCTGCTTGTGTTCCCTCTCTCACTGCCTGTCTCTCTCTCTGTCAAATAAATACATAAAAAATCTTAAAAATAAAAAAAAAGAAAGATTGTGCTGGACGTTCCAGCCAAGGCAGTTAGGCAAGAAAGTGAAATCGAAGGCATCCAGGTTGGAAAGGAAGAAGTAAAACTATCTCTTTTTGCAGATAACATTATGTTATATGTAGGAAATCCTAAGAATCCTCCCTGCAAAAAAACTGTTAGAACTAATCAACAAGTTCAGTAAGATTACAAGATACAAGATCAATATAATAAAGTCCATTGTGTTTCTTCTATATACTAGCTGTAAAAATCTGAAAATGAAATTAAGAAAACAAATTCATTTGCAATAACATAAAAAATAATTAAATACTTAGGAATAAATTTAACACAGAAGTACAACACATACACTGGAAACTACAAAACATTATTGAAAGAAATTAAAGAAGAACCATATAAATGGAAAAACAGCTTGTGTTCATGAAATGGAAGACTTAAGATTGTTAAAGTGGCAATACTCCCTATACTGATCTATGGAACCAGTGTCAAAATTTCAGCTGCCTATTCCTTTTGCAGAAATGGACAAACTGATCCTAAAGTTCATATGGAAATTCAAGGGACCCAGAATGAATAGCCAAATAACAGAGGTTGAGGACTCACTCTTCTCAATTCCAATACTTACCACAGAGCTGGGGTAATCAACATAGTGTGATACTGGCATTAAGGACAGACATATAGACCAATGGAATGAAATTGAGAGTCTAGAAAAAACTCTTCTTTCTCTTATGGTCGTTCCGTTTTTGACGAGGGTGCCAAAACCATTCAGTGAGAGAAAGAATAGTCTTTTCAACAAATGGCCATGGGACAACTGAATATCCACATGCAGAAGAATGAAGTTAGACCTTTTGCTTTGTACCACATACAAAAATTAACTCAATATGGATCAAAGACCTAAATGTAAGAGTGGAAATTATAAGATTATTAGAAAAAAAATCGTAGGTATAAGTCTTCATGGCCTTGGATTAGGGTACAATTTCTTAAACTAAAATACAAGTGACCAAAAGGGGAAAAAAATCAATAAATTGGACTTCATCAAAATTAAGAACTTTCGTGTTTCAAAGGGTTCCATCAAGAAAGTGGAAAGACAACCCACAGAATGGGAGAAAATATTCGCAAATCATATATCTGAGAGGACTTGTATCCAGGATATATAGAGCATTCTTACAGTTCAACAAAAGTTGGACAAAAGACAAATAACTCAATTGAAAAATGGACGAAGGGGGAAAAATGGGCGAAGGATCTAAATAGACATTTCTCCAAAGAAGGTACACAAATGGCCAATAAGCACATAAAAAGATATGTGGTACTACTAGCCATCAGGGAAATGCAAATCAAAACTCAGTGAGTTATCACTTCATACCTACTAGGACAGCTGTCCTGAAAAGTCAGATAAGAACAAGGGTAGAAAGGTTTTGGAGAGATTAGAACCCTCCTACACTGTTGGTGGGAGTGAACGGGTGCAGCTCCTTTGCAGAGCAGTCGGACCGCTCTTCAGAAGTTTACACGTGTAGTTACCATTCAGCCCCGCAACTCTACTCCTAGGTATTTACCCAAGAGAAATGAAAATGTAAGTTCACCCAAAAACGTGTACACAAATGTCCATAGAAGCATTATTCTTAATAGCCGATAGTGAGAACAACCCCAATGTCCATCAGCAGATGAATGGATCAATAAAATGTGTTCTGTTCATACGGTGGAATATCATTCAGCCATAAAAAGGAATGCAGTACTGTTATGTGCTATAAAAATGGATGAATCTTGAAAACCCAAGGCTAAGTGAAAGCAGCCAGTCACAAAAGGCCGTGTGCTGTATGATTCCATTTATCTGAAATATTCAGAATAGCACATCCATAGAGACAAGAAGTAGATGAATGGTTGTCAGGGACTGGGGTGAAGGGAGAATGAAAAGTGACTGCCAGTGGGTGTGGGATCTTTTTTCTGGGGTGATGAAAATGTTCTGCAGTTAGGTACTGGTGATAGTTACACAACCTTATGAATATACTAAAAGCCAGTGAATTGTACTTTTTTTTAAAATGGTGAATTTTATCATGTGAATTATATCTCAAATTTTTTTTTAAAGAGAGGGACTGATGGAAATCATTGGATATTTTAGAACATCTCGTAACATCGTTGCAACCTTAGCAGAGTTGACTAGCAATGTCTGAAGGAGAGATGGAAGATGAAATTATGGCAGGAGGCAGCTGGTGTCCTCAGGGCACTGGATGGGACCCAAGGAGCCATTTCTAGCACTGGATGCCTGGAAGACCTCTCCACAGTGTCTATGGTTAACAACCCCACCTAGAGATGATTCACTTCCGGAAAGCATCCCTCAAGTACAAGTATATATGCATGAGTGTGTGTTTGTGTGTGTGTGTGTGTTAATTTGTTTCCACTACATGCTCTATCTTCCATTTTTCTCTTAATAATACGATCCTGACTGTTGCATTATCAACACACGTACATTTTTTTGAATGTTCCGCAACTAACTATGTAACCACCTGTTAACCATTGGACATCTTGGAGATTTCTAGGTTTTTGCTTTTACAAACAACGCTGTGGTGAATGGTCTTACTGTTAATGCACAACATGTTAAATATAAGACCTAAATCGTACACAGTTGTGCGCGAGACTGGGAGGAGAGCTGTTCTCCCAACTACTTATCCTGTTTTATATCCTGGTATGTATTGGGCTGCAAACCCAGGCTAGGCTCCACCCCGTGTGGCTCCCAGTCCCCAGCGCTGTGCCATCCTCCGCCCAGGAGGGAAACGTCCTTCCTCAGCTCCCACAGACCATCTGCTCCTCTTTGAGTCATGAGATGAACCCTTCCACTATCTCGGCACACAGCACCACACGTGCTGTTGGTGTTCAAAAAGGGCTTCTAGCCTCCCCTTACAAAAAGAAGGCCGGTGTTTGTCTCATTTGCCTCTTTCCAGGATAGAGTCATGGGGTTTTTTCAATGCGGTACCAACAGAGTTTTCCCTTGCTACCTTTTCTCCTTTTCCCTCCCTTAATTTCCAGGTTCTCTGTATTCCTGTGTTCTGAATGTGTGTGGCCGACTGACAGCTTGCGTTTCACTCTGATCACCCTCGCCCTGCATGGGGCATGGGGCTCCTTTTCACCTGGCTTATGAGGATTCCAGCTCAGGTTTACTGCTTATGCACCTCTCTCACCTTCGCCCTTTCCTTCAGACTACAACACTGGAAACAGGATCATGAAAGCTCTTACTGCTTGAATGCTATATTCTTAGGCTAAATCTATCCCCAGATACATGCAGTTGAGTAAAATTCAGTTGAGTTTCCTCTAATTCATTTAGCTCTTTGTTTGTTGGTTGGTTTTAATCCGAATCACCCTTGCTGCTGACCTGGCATGACCAAGGCTACAGAGCAAGCCTGCTGACTCCAGGGCAGGGACGGATACTGTTTTACATCCAAATGCTGCAGCTGAAATTATTCTGGGCCATTTCATCTCCTAAAATCATCGAATATTAGGGTCAGCAAGGACCTTAAAAGTGATTTCACTGAACCTTCTATATCCCTGACAGCCAGCCAGCCAGCTTCTACCAAACTTTTCCAGGATCTGGTTCTCCCTGTGCTGGCACGCAGCAGTTTCCCTGTTGGGTACACCTGTCCTATAGTGGCCTTCCTCCGACTGGGCCCAAACCTGCCTCCCTGTAAGGCCCACCAGGTCATCTTGTTGACTTCCAGAGTGGCACAGGATTTGCCTTGTTCTACCCCACACATATCCACATATTTGAAGACCATGGCCTTTTCTTTCCTGGTCACTAGCTCACAAGTCTTGGAAATTCGTCATCTGCAATGCAAGGTTGAGAGAACCCTTGCCTCCTTGGGCTTGGTCCTTTGTTGTTGTCTTTGTCGACAGTGGCCTTCTCCAACTGACACCTGAACTGAGCCCAGCAGTCTGTTTGAGGTTCCGCGTGTGAATAATGCAGTAGGACTGTTACCACTTCTCTTGTCTGGCTGGGCCAGAAAAGAACGGACCAGAACTGATCGAGTCAGATGCACTCACACATACACCATATTTCATTTTTAAACCGGTTTCATACACCTTCTCTTGGTGGTCTTACTATTCCAACCTCCTCACATTTTTCTCTCCTTAGTAACATTCATTGAGTGCTTCCGATGTGCCAAACGTTGTTCTAAGCACTCTACATACGTTATCTCATTTAGTCCTCAAAATGGCCCTGTGAGATAGTGAGATAGGTACTGGTACCATCTTCCTTCCCATGTGATAGTTGAGGAGACCGATGCATAGAGGTGTTAAGCATTGGGCCATGTTTCCACAGCTAGTAAATGACAAGCCGGGATGAAAGTAGGGGAGAGTCTGGCTCCAGAGCCCAGCTCTAGACCTCTGCTCTGCACTCTGTCTGACCCGCTCCCCAGCAGTCCTCCCGCTGCATTCTCATTGCTCCTGTTGAGCCTGTCTACCAGTGTGGTTATTATTTTGGAAGCCACATCAATCACCTCTTGTTGCATGTTGACTTTACAGACAATTTAATATACCAAATCTTTTTCATAGGCCAAGGCTTAATTTTTAAAACCTCTGTCCTTATTAACTATTGTCATATTAATTTTGGATCTTCATTTCAGCATGTGCTTGCTGTTCTTGACCGTGGATGCTGTCAGTCAACCAGCTAGACTCCCAGCTTGGACTGAAATGCAAATCTGTTACACCAGTACATCATCATTCCTTGGGCTCAGGCCTAAGTACTACTCCCTCTTGGTTCTAGCAAGTAATTAATCAGCAACCTTGAGCGCTGTTTTTTAATAAACTACAAGCCATGAAACAGACACCGTACACTCACCACTTCTACACCCAGTCCGCCAGCTGCCCTGTAGGAGTCAGGATGCCTGATGCCCACAGTGAATTTCTGGAAGTGGCCCTCTAGATCCTATGCTAACTCCTGTGGTTCATCATTTTCTGTTCTAAGCACTCATGAGCTCTCTGTTCAGTAACCCAGTCGCAAATTTTGCCTTCCCTCCTCTTAGCCCCTCTTCCTTAACAAATCAGAAGAGCATTTGTCTGTCCCCACCAGTCCCTTCCCCAGTGTCTCCATGATGATACCGCCAGAGGTTTCTGATCACCGGTGGAAGCTTTCAGAGCTGTGACAGGTTGGAACTCTTGAAGGGAGTCCCCTTCCCCTGTCCCAGGCCTCAGTTCCCACAGAACAATGCTCATTCTGCCATGTACGTCATTCTCCTTAGTGGGAAAGTTGGAGCAAAGTGGGAGTCAAGTAGTTCTGTTGGTTTTGTCACCTCTTACCAGGTGGTCGTCTTTATGCTGTGAACATGACTTCTAAAGCCCCTTTCGTTGTCCTGGACAGTCTCCATTAGCATCAGCTCGTTCTGACTTTTTGCCTTCCTGGCAAGGATTTTACAGCTTCTGGGCTCTTGTATTTAGTTTAGTTTTGTTTTGTTTTTTTCTTTCTCCAGCACCCTCCCTTCCAACTTTTGAACATGTCCTCTGAAAATTCACCTTATGGAAATGTCCCACACAGTCATAGTGGGGTGTGTGCTCTCCATTTTCTCCTCATCTCCTTTGAAAACACGTCCAGATTCTCTCTTGCTATGTTGAATGTGCTAATGTCCAGCTCAGACCATTGTATTAATCTGTTCTTTGTTTTTTCTCTGGGATTTTGTCTCTTAGAAATTTCTGATTTATGGCCACTCAAAACCTTAGGACTGTTTTGGTTTTGTACTGATGCTTGTTACCTCCTGCTTTTCTAAATTTCATCTTTCATGTTCCTACCCTGCTTATCAAAATTTGCGGACTCTGTTCGCGTTTTCTACAGTTCTGCTAACTACAGACGCTTTCCTTGTCACCTTCTTCAGGGGCTGACCTCTCCTTCTATAGGTTCCAACCACCGGCTCCTTTCACCATCAGGGACAGAATATACCGTCATCACTTTCCTCTGGCCCCTTGGAGGGAAGCCTCCTTCTGTCTTAAATCATCTTAGCAATTGCCTTTTTCAACACCAGGGCAGTATCCTGCTGTGTCGGCTGCAGGATAATGGTCCCTGACGGGGAAGAAACTTCAGACTGGATAACTGTTAAATCCATTGTGAAAAGCACACAGATAATCAAACTAGCCAAACAGTAGCTCTGACACGATACAACATCATTAGTTAAAGGTGTGCACGACTTTCCGTCCCCTCTTCTCTGGTAGTCCCGTCGTGCCAAGGATGCACATTTTATAGACGGGAACATTGTTGCAAAAACAAATGGAGGATATAAGATTCTTGTACTTTGACTCATTCCACCTTCCTTTTTAACCCAGAAATGTAGTCATTTTCTCACAGAGTGGTGTAGACTGTGGGCTTGTGTGTCAGGAAGCTGCCCAGACCTAGCTCGCTAGAACTGTAGGCAACACCTGAAATCTGTTGTTTCTTTCTGTTTGTTTTCTGACGATGCGGCAAGGAGCAGCTTGAAAGACCAACCCCTGAAGGGTTTACGCTCAAAATTCGGTTTCGCCAAGGAAAGGTGGAAGGGCACATGTATGTGTCATGTCTTCTTTAAGATAGTTTTTTATACTGGAATGATTTTAGACTAACAAGAAGTTACTAAAATAAGACGTCCTGTGTAGTCTTCACCCAGCTTCCCCTGATGAGAACGTATAGGACCAGAGGGTGAGGTCTTGTGACCGTCTCTGCCTGTGAGAGGCAGGGTCGGCGGCATTCCCTGAACTCCAGTCAGAACGCGTGACGACCTAACAGCAGCATTCGTGCTGTCCTTGCAAAGTGCCAACAGGAACTCTGGCTAAGCGCCGTTAGATGCTGCAGCAGCCCAGTGAGGTGTCATGGTCACAGTCACTGTCCCCTTTCCACAGTTGAAGGATCGGGCTCCATGGGGTTGGGTGACTCACCTGGCACTTGAGTGGCAGAGTCAAGATTCACACCCAGACTCTTAACCAACGTTGCTTCCCCCGTAGGTCTCACATGTGCACTTGGGGCTCCGTGGAGTATCGTGAGACCCGTCTCCGCACAAGGGTACTATTTACCTTCCTCCGTTGTGGTTCGGGTGAGTGAGGTCCTGCTCCCGGCCCTTCACACCTTGTGGTTCGGCTGTGATTGATAGACAGACAAGCATGCCGAAGTGCTGAAGAGAGATCGTCTCGTTTCTTTCTGTCTCATGTCTGGGATGCTTAGTCTCTGGCTCCGGCGCTCCGGTGGCGCATTTATAGATGAAGCTATCTCGTGGCTCTCGCTTCTGCTGCCAGGGGGTATGAGATGCAGAATGCTGGCAGACGGCCTGTCCGGACTGTGCCAGAGCAGTGGGACCCAATAAGACACGCCCAAGCACCTTTCAGAGGCATTTTCGCAAATCCCACCTTTGGTGATAATCCTGCAAGATCAGTCCTTTCTTCCGGAGGGTTGATTCTAAGGCAAATCACTGTGCATCAGATACCACTGCTATCTGACAGCTCTTTAAATGTCCATGTTGCTTCTGAGTGCTGTGAAAAAGCAAGGAGGCAGGAAGGGAAAGGTCATGCTAATCTTGGTTACATTCGGTGCCAGGTACAACAGAAACCAAGGGCATTTAAGCCCAAACGACCTTGGTAACTTGATCTCTCACATTCCACGTATTCCAGCCAAGGAAATAAACACTGGTGTATAATGCTCAAGAGATGCTTAACACTTTTACGTTTACGAAGTGCTTCCAAATTATCTGAGCCTCATCACACTCTCTATACGTGAGAAAACTGAGCTTCGGGGAGGGTAAGCAACTTGTCTTGGTTTCTCCACTTATGTTTGGCACAGCCACCATGGGGGCCTGGATCTTGGGAAAGGCCTCAGCGTTCAGCATGGACTTCGGTGTTCCATGGACCTGGGTTCCAGCCTCAACTCTGCCACTAACTAGCTTTGTGGTCTTTTCCAGGTCTCACTTTCCAGTGCTTTGAATGGGCATAATCATAGCACCTGCCCTAGCAGGTTCTTGGGAGGGTAGAAGGACAAGATGCATAAGAAGAGCTTGACAGAGTACCTGGCACAGGCGGTTAACAGGAAATGGTAGCTGATAGTATTAGTTCAATTCTCTATCCGTTAGGAATGAATCTGGCTATAATTAATAGAATAGTAAAGCAATCTTGACTTAAACAAATGAGAGTTCCTTTTCTCAGACAAAAAAAAGTTTGAAGGCTTGACCAGCAGCTGAATGATCCCATTAAAGACTATTTACATTCTTTCATTTGATGGATTCTGGTCTCCATAGCATATTGACTTACTGTCTCCTGGTTGCAAGGTGGCTCCTGTACCTCTGTCTACCAGTCATACTTCCGTCTATTGTAAGGGAAGCAAAAGCTCTCCCAGAACCCCACCTCAACCACAGTTGTCTCATTGGCTTGGACCGTGTCTTCTGACTATTCATAGCTGCCGGGACACTTGGAAAGTGAGCATTTCGCTTTTCAGCTTTAATTATATAAGAGGCAAGAAAGAAGGTAGATGAGAATGGGACTGAGCCAGTTGTATCTGTCACAGTTCTTTCTGCCTCTCCCAGCGTCATTTAAAAAACATACTTGATTGGTGCTCAGGCGCAGAAGGCGTCGTCAATCCTCATCTTGCGTTCATGGCACACGAACAGCAAAGCTCCTTTTCTAGACTGATTCCCTTTTATTCTCACAAAACATGTACTGCCTTGTGTGCGTCTATTTTTTCTTAACTTTCTGATTGAAATGTAACATACATAAAGTCCATAGGTATTTCTAGATGGCTCAGTAGATTTTTACTATGTATCCTTGTGAAAGCACCACTCAGATCAATATATAGAACGTTCCCAGCATCTCAGAAACCTTCGTCTTTTTTCCCTGCTCTGTCAATACTCGCCCCCAAGGGTAAGCATTATTCTGGTTATTCTGGTCTCTTTTGCCTGTTCCTTGACCATAATTATTTAAATGGAATCATACATCGGCATGTAGTCTTTCTGGGCATGTCTTCTGTCACTCACCTGTGAGACTCATCTGTTTTTGCATGAAGGGGGAGTTGATTTGTTTCCTGCTTTTGTTCTCCATGCTTTGTCTCTCTGCCTAGACCTGGGATAAGTGGCTCATGAGAGCTGGAGTAGCACAGAAATGGAAGTCACCTTTTTCCCCACTCATGGAGTCTCTTTTCTTCGTAAAAACCACTCCCTTTGATCTCTCATAAAGCTTGCCTGCGCACTGCTCTCTCCAGCACGATGTCTACTTTAAAAGGAATCTCTTGGGGACTTGTATGTTTGCCTTGGATGCTGTCATCATAAAAGAATTTTCTTGAACACTTCTTCATTTGGAGAAGGTGAAAGAAGAAAGTAAGAGGAGGGATGCTTTCTGGAAGGACATATTTAGGCAAAGGGGAAAAAAGCACCAACTAGAGGCGTCACTAGGAACTTGAGCTAGAAGCCAGCCTTCGGAGCCGAGATTTGCGTCGGTCCTCCGTGTCCCTCCCCTTCTGATAGTCTCAGTACAAAGCTTAAGGCATAAGAAGCTCACAGCAAGTCTGTCCCTCTTGGGGCTGGGAAAGCTGGCTTGAATTTAGGCCGACTCTGAGAAGCCGTCCTCCTGCCAAGGCTGTGGGTGGTGGGCTTTGCCTATCAAAGCCAGGGTGGTTTTCTTTATAAAAACGCTCAGTCCCAGGACAAACTTGAGAGCAGGAATAAAGCTGGTGCTTTTCAGTGGAGTCTTAAATGAAGATGAAAGAGACTAGTTATTGCTGCAAGTATGGTCATGTATGTAAGTCAGGGATCAAGCACAAAAATTGCAACTATGCAGTTAGCTCTGGTGGCCGGTTGTTTTCTCTGCTTTAGGAATCTGCTGGTCCCATGCCTTATGTCTGCTGAGATAATGTACTGGAATACTCTGTGGAGACTCAATCAGGGGTTCTTGCTTGGCAGCTAGAACACACTGCAGAGGTCCTGACTGGCAAACTGGGCCATCCTCAGGCACTTCCATTCGGATCCAGCATCCTTACCCATTTGTGTCTGTGAGCATATGAGTTTAAGTGGATGAACCACTGAAATTCATTGCCTCTAATATCAGATGACCAAGCTTGAATTTAGCAGTATTTATTGCTAACAACTTAAGAATATTTTGTGAGGTTTATTGAGTAATTTTTGTAGCCCTGGCCCTTGCTAGGGGCTTTGCATGTATTATCTCAATTATTCCCCACAGGAACTGGGGAGTTAGGCGGGATCATTCCCAGTTTGTAAGTGAGTAAATTGAAGGTAAGAGAATTTAAGTAATCTGCCAATAAGTAGCAAGTAGTAAGAAGTGGGGTTGAGATTCAACACCAGGTCTCTCGGATTCCAAAGGCCACGTACCTTGTAACACCACACTACTTTTGAAAAATAAGCTCCCCCCTTTCTGATGTGCCAACCCGCTGGTCAGCCCTTGCCTCCCCTCACCCCAAATCACGCTCTTCAGTCTGTCTGTCCAGTGAGTGACTGGTTTTAGAACAGCTGAAAGCTGTAAATACCTTGCCACTCATTTTGATTTTAGCTAGTTGTTGAAGCTTCGTTATTACCCAGTTATATTTTTTAAAGGAATTTTAAAAAATACTTAATACTTAAAAAATAGGGGCACCTGGGTGGCGCAGTTGATTAAGTGTCCAACTCTTGGTTTAGGCTCAGGTCTTGGTCTCAGGGTCGTGAGATGGAGCCCCACATCGGGCTCCATGCTCAGCTGGGAGACTGCTTAAGACTCTCTCCTTCTCCCTCTGCCCCTCCCCCCCAGCTCTTCTGTCTCTCTCTCTCTCTCTCAAATAAATAGATAAATCTTTAAAAAGTACTTAAAGCTATAGAGCAAAATGGAAAGCATCCTGATAGATAATAAGGAGACATTGGTTTCAATGCTGAGGTCACCACGACTCAAAACAAGCTATGAGACTTGGGATGCAGACTTAATTTCTGTGTGCCTCAGTTTCCCTCATTTGTGAAATGAACAGGTTAAAGTCTATGCTGTTAATGTCTCTACCTGTTCTAAAAACATGGGCTGCTATGAATTTTGTTTTTGTTTTTGATATTCTAAAATGGCTTCAGAGTACAAATATTTCTTAAACCTTAACTGCTTAAATGCAAATTAAAAGAAGTGGATAACATTGGGGCTTTCAGAATTTTTTTTAAAAGATACTAGTTCTTTGCCCTCCTGAGTAAAGCTGCATTTTCCATTGCATTTCCCAGTCCATCACTCCCACTATATGAAAAGCCCATAGGTTCTTAAATAATTCATACTGCAGCTCAGATTCCTTGAGGGTCTGGCAAGCTTTAATTTTGGATAAGATGATGTAAAATATCTCCAATAGCCAACCTTGGGTTGCCAACCCAAATATAAATCCCTCCTTGTTTAATATATGCATTTATAATATAAACTGTTTTAAATTATACCTGGTAAAATTGAATAGACCTCAGACACTGTTGAGCAACTTTGAAAATAAGAAATAAGATGATATTGGGGCGCCTGGGTGGCGCAGTCGTTAAGCATCTGCCTTCGGCTCAGGGCGTGATCCCGGAGTTCTGGGATCGAGTCCCACATCAGGCTCCTCCGCTATGAGCCTGCTTCTTCCTCTCCCACTCCCCCTGCTTGTGTTCCCTCTCTCGCTGGCTGTCTCTATCTCTGTCTAATAAATAAATAAAATCTTTAAAAAAAAAAGAAATAAGATGATATTGTGGTCTAATTATTGAAAAACGTGCATACTTAAACAGAATTTTACTGCATCGTTTTAGACCCAATAAAGAGAAAACTGGCCACGTGAGTGACTCAGGGTCATCGGTCATCAAACATGGGCTCAATCCCGAGAAGGTCTTCATGCAGGTTCATTATTTAAAGGTAAGTGTATCTAAGTGGCAGAAGCCAGTTGTTACGGGGCAATACTCGTCAGGTTATACATGAAAACATATAAACATGGCTGGGGCAAAACTAAAAGACTATTCACATTGTGATGTCGTTTGACTGGGCGGGCATCTGAGAGTCCAAGATTTAAAACCCTTCATACCCCCAAAATGAGACATGAATTAGATTTCCTGCCTTGTACTTCCCTTCTCTCTGCTTCATACCAGTTTTGAAGAGCAGAATCTTGAAATTGCTGGTAGGTTCCAAGTAGAAGACAGGAGGAATAAGGACGTATTTTAAGTTGTGAAGGAGGGAGGGAGCTAGCTGAGGGAGACAGGAGCTGGGCCCCTCCTCACCTTTGGTCCTTGATGAACATCAGGTTTCATATAAACCAAGGAAAAACGAGATGGTGATACCATTAACAGAAGGGTTGAAAGCAGACTAGTCATTCCCTAATTTCCAGGTCCAGCCCTCCTGGATCTTAAGGGCAGCCCTGGACAGGTCAGACAGAACATTCTCTACGTGCAGAAAGCGCTGGTGGGAAGTTAGTTGGCTGCGTCGGAAGCAGCTTTCTCATGAACTCATAATAGACATCTTTTTTTTCTTCCTCTCTTCCAGGGCTATTTCCTTCTCCGGTTCCTTGCCCAAAGACTTGGGGATGACACCTATTTTGCATTTTTAAGAAAATTTGTGCACACATTTCATGGGCAGTTGATTCTTTCCCAGGTAATTTATGAGTCGTCATGAGTCCAGGATATATAATTGGAGGGAGTATGGCAAGTGGGGACTAGGTTATGTGAGTATCAAAAAAGTAGGGGAAAGATTTACGATTTAATGCAATAGGAAAAGTAGGGAGTTAATGAAGTGAATACAGGGAGATGTTGTTTCGGGGAGGGTGAGCTCCCTACAACTTTGGGACAGACTGTAACCCAAAACTGTCCTGTGCACTGGGATGTGGATAGTCACATCTTACGTGACCTTAAAAACAAAAACAGCGCAATCCTGCTCTTCCCTCTACCTGGAATAATCTTTGCAAGGTTGGCTCCTTCTTATCCTTTTGTCTTAGCTTGAATACCACAATCTCAGAGTCACCCCCACTGAACAGATATGTTCCCGCCATGTTATTATTTGCCCTTGTTATTGCCTTCATTGTCATTGCCATTATTCATAATTATATTGTCATTGGTGGGTCCGTTTGTTTTTTTTCTATCCCCTCCATTCTGTGCATATATGCTCGACAAGGCCGGACCATACTCCTTATTTCACCAGTACCTACTATGTAATCAGCACACCGTACATACGCCATATATATTTGATCAACAAATCAATTAATAACAAGATACACTGAAATATTCAGGCAGCCGGGCCACCAAACTATCTGAGAAAGACACTGTCAGCTTATACTGTTGTTGGGCCGGGCTGCACATAGCAAAAAAGTTAGCAAAGAGGGAGAGGCTCTGAAAACAAAGCTTGTGACTGACAGAGGACAGAGGATGCGGCCTCAACACAGATGGTCTGATGGGTATTCTTGATATTTGACAGTGGTGCTTATACACAGTTTGAAGTCACATTGTCCACAGTGTTAGATGTGATGTACGTGTGTGTACAACCTGAACACATACGATGGGAGTAGTGTGAGTGTAACAAGATGAGATGACTGTTCTTTGCCCCTACATTCTTTTTTTCTTTTGGTTGGGGGGAGTGGAGGGTCTTCCTAAACATATATTTGGAAAGGCATCTTGAAAATAGGCTCGGAAGTCTTATATGCTTGGTGGACCAGTTAGCCCAAACTCCCACTGCCTAAAACCACTGCTCAGCGAGCTACTGCAGTCTTCAATGAGTGCGTTGCACGTCCCGTGACTTCTGAGGTTCTGATGTTAACTTCCCGTGGAACACTTAGTGCCCCCTCTACCAGTTCGCTCAGGTTTTCTTTTGTTTATCTTCTCTGAACAATAGCTTTATTGGTTTTTCATGACAGCTTTATTGAGATATAATTCATATACCATAAATTTCACCCTTTTAAAGTGTACAAGTCAGTGGTTTTAGTATATGTACGAGGTTGTGCAACCCTCACCACTCTGCCATTTTCAGAATATTTTCATCAGCCCCACAAGAAGCCTTATATCCATTAGCTGTCACCGCCCCACTTCCACCTCCCCCACCCCCCCCCCCCGCCCCCGGGCAACTGCTANCCCCCCCCCCAGCTCCAGGCAACTGCTAAACTACTGTCTGTCTCTGTGGATTTGCCTCTTCTGGGTGTTCCACATAAATGGAGTCATAGAATATGTGGCCTTCTGTTTGTTTCCCAGAGTCCATAGTCTTTCATGGTTAATTCCCCCTTCTGTTTACCCCCCCTTTCTTCTGGGAAACAAACTGAGGGCTTCAGAGGGGAGGGGGGTGGGGGAATGGGATAGACCGGTGATGGGTAGTAAGGAGGGCACATATTGCATGGTGCACTGGGTGTTAGACGCAACTAATGAATCATGGAACTTTACATCAAAAACCAGGGATGTACTGTATGGTGACTAACATAATATAATAAAAAATATTATTAAAAAATTAGATTACACAAGGAAGATGCTTTTATAAACAATGTGGTAGCAACACTTAATAAAAAATGATAATTACTATTAAAAAAAAGAATATGTGGTCTTCTGTGCTGGATTCTCTCAGTAGCACAGTGTGTTCTAGGTTCATGTGGTAGCGTGGAGCAGCACCTCATTCCTTTCTTTATTTCAAGTTTTACTTTTTAAACTTTGGTAAAACATATGTGACAAAATCTACCATTTTAACCATCGTAAAATGTGTAGTTCAGCACATTAAGTACATTCACACTGTTGTGCAACTGTCAGCGCCAGGCATCTCTAGAATGTTTTAATCTTCCCAAACTGAAACTCGGACCCATTAAACAATAACTCCACCTTGTTTCCTTTCCCCCATCCCCCACGCCAGTCCCTGGCAACCATCACTCGAGTTTCTGTCTCTAGGAGTTTGACTGCTCTAGGTACCTCGTGTAAGTGGGATTGTACAATAGTTGTCCTTTTGTGACTGGCTTATTTCACTGAGCATAATTTCTTCAAGGTTCATCTGTGGTGCAGCACGTGTCAGAATTGCCTTCCTTTTTAAGACTGAATATTCCAGTCTTCTCTGCACTGGGAACCGCTCTCCTGCCGCAGCCCCTCATCCCCGAAAATGTCCGCTTGCGCAGAGTTCGTCTCCAACCCCTTCTTGATCGGGAGCGCCTCTGAGCTGTTGAGCCAGTCACTGTCTGCCAGCGGTCCAGTGCTGCTAAAGCCACCGGGGACATTGACAGATGAGAGCCTCAGTAGCTTGGCAGCCCCATTTCCCCTGACCTCACTTTTTCCCAGCCGCAGCTTCAGAACCAGCGCCATTTCGAGGGACATCCACACAGCGGCCAAGTTCATTGGGGCTGGGGCTGCCACGGTGGGGGTGGCTGGCTCTGGAGCTGGAATTGGGACTGTGTTTGGGACCCTCATCATTGGTTATGCCAGGAATCCCTCTCTGAAGAACAGCTCTTCTCCTACGCCATTCTGGGCTCTGCCCTCCCGGACGTCATGGGGCTCTTTTGCCTGATGGTGGTCTTTTCTCATCCTCTTCGCCATGTGGAGAGGCCATCTCCACCTCCCATAGGGCTTTCTCCCATGTCTGATCTGCCCTGTATGTTCCTTTTCCTATACCTCCCCAGGCAGCCTGGGGAAAGTGGTTGGCTCAGGGTTTGACAGAGGGAAGACAAATAGGTACTGTATTAATAAGACAAAAAAGAAAGACTGAATATTCCATTGTCTGCATATGCCACATTTTGTTTATCCATTCATCCGTTGATGGACGCTTGGGTTATTTACACCTTCTGGCTCTTGTCATAATGCTGCTATGAACATTAGTGTACAAATATTTGAGTCCCTGCCTTCTTGTCTCTTAATTGTATTTCAGGAACTGCCATACTGTTTTCCACAGTGGCTGCACTATTTCATATTCTCACCAGCAGTGCACAAGTGTTCCTATTTCTTCACATCCTTACGAGCAATTGTTCTGTTTTTTTAATAATAGCCATCCTAGTGGGTGTGAAGTGGTATCTCACTGTGGTTTTAATTTGCGTTTCTCTGATAGCTAATGATGTGGAGCATTTTTTTAAAGTAGGCTCCACACCCAGCACTTGAACTCATGACCCTGAGATCAAAGAGACGCATGTTTCACCAACCTACTGAGCCAGCCAGGCACCCCGATGTTGAGCATCTATTCATGTGCTTATTGGCTCTTTGTGTATCTGCTTTGGTGAAATGTCTGTTTAGATCCTGTGCCAATTTTTTATTTCGGATGTCTTTTATTTTTGAGTTGTTAGAGTACTTTATATATTCCAGATTCAGATCCCTTATCAAATATATGATTTGCAATTATTTTTTCTCATTTTATGGGTTGTCTTTTCCCTTTCCTGATAATGCCCTTTGTAGCGCAAAAGTTTTTAAGTTTGATAAAGTTCAATTTATCTTTTTTATCTTTGGTTGCTTATACATTAGCTATCATATGTAAGAAACCATTGCCTAATGGAAAGTTATGAAGATTTACTCCTATGTTTTCTTCTAAGTGTTTTATAGCTTTAGCTCTTACATTTAGGTCTCTTATCCATGTGAGTTAATTTTTATATATGGTGTGAGGTAGGGCTCTAACTCCATTCTTTTGCATGTGAATATTCAGTTGTCTCATGACCACTTGTTGAAAAATTATTCTTTCCCTCCATTGAATTGCCTTGGCATCCTTGTTGAAAATCAATTGACCACAAATGAAAGAGTTTCTTTCTGGACTATTAATTCTATTCCACCAATCTCTATTTCTGCAAGTACCACAGTAAGTTTGGAAATTATTGCTTTTCAACTGACACATACTTATTATTAAAAAATTCAAGCAATACATGGAAGTGCAAAGAAGAATGTGAAGTACTATTTAAAATCCCACCACTTATAAATACCCGTAATTAATATTAGGTGAACTTCATTCCAGGATTTACACTATTCTCTCTCTTTCTGTATGTTACATGATATGTATACATGCATTTGTATGTATATGTGTATACACCTGTAAAGATACAAAGGTATATGTAGAAGTAATTTTACAAAGGTAGAATTATATTAGATGTGCTTTTTAATTAAGTGTTTTCAATTTTATTTTACTTGAATTTAACAAATGAGAAAGGAACTAAAGTGAATGCAAAGAACTTTCCTGAGCTTCAAATAAATGTAAGAGAGATCCATTTCCTAAAAGATTCTTCCATAGTCAAGAAGGATGATTACAAAAAAATAATCTTTGAGGCTGAAGTTGTTATGTTTCCCTCTGTAGCTTCTTATTCCATTTTTAGAAAGCATCAGTTTATTCACTTCTGTAAAAGCTGAGGAAATTAGCATTTATGTACTTCTACTACTTTCCCCCCAATTCAAAACTTTTCATAATTAAATATTTTTACATAGTTAAAGTTTATATCATTTGTTATATGTGCTGTAACCATACTTTTCATAGCTGTATAGTCTTAGCTCCGGATTTAAAGGACTTCGGTTTCACCACCAGTCACTTTGCCATGCTTCTATATTCATGAGTGCCTTATTTTGATTCCACTTTTTGTTGGCTGAATTTTGTTATCAAATTGATGCTCGAGTTGCAGACTCACTGCTTCTGTGATTTTTGAGTTCTTGTGTGCTTGAGAATGTCTGTTGCCTTTATATTTGAATCACAAGCTGGCTGGGTATACTATTCTCCAGTTACATTTTCATTTCCTCAGAACTTTGTGGCTATTGCTTAACTGCCTTCTGATTAATAATGCTATAGAAACTTTTTTTTAAATATTTTATTTGTTTATTTATTTATTTATTTGAGAGAGGGGGAGAGGGATAGGGGAGGGGAGGGAGGATCAGAGGGAGAGGGGCAAGCAGACCCTGTGCCAAGAGTGGAACCTGACTTAGGGCTTCGATCTCACAACCTCAAGATCATGACCCAAGCCGAAATCAAGAGTCAGACACTTAAGCGACTCAGCCACCCGGGTGCCCCACTGTGGAAACTTTTGAAGTCAGCCTGCTTACTCTTTATGCCACTCAGATGACAGAAGAATTCTTTCTTTATCTTTGACATTTAGTAATTGACTCAGAAAATAGCTTAGTGTTATGAGCCTGCATCAGTTTTTTTTTTTTTTTCTTGCAAAGGAGTGTGCACTTCCAGTCTTACCTTCTGTTCTTCTTTCAGTGAAATTGTCTTAATTGTATTTTTTAACACATTGGGGTTTTTCTCCCTTGCAGGGCTCTGGATTTCAAGGTTGCCAGTTATCCTTATGTTATATCATCATTGTCCTCCATACCTTTCATTTTCTAATTGTTTTTGTCTTTTTCTTCTTCATGGCACGTGTTTATCTCAAGTGACATTATTTTTATTATTAATGTTATTATAACATTATTATTAATTTTTTTCTTTAATGTCTATATTTGTGTGTGTGTATGTTGCTAATTGTCCTGTACTGGTATTATTTTGGTCCTTAATTTATTTCCTTTGCTTTGAAATCTCTCTTCTCATCTCATTCTGTTGTTTTGTCATCTTGTCTCTGAGCTTTCATTTTACTGACTTTATGTTCTTATTATGATCGTTTGTGAATTTATTTTATAGTGTAAAATGTTCATAGAGAATTTTCTTCTGTTCTTTGGATTATGTTTTTTTTAAGACTGGAGTCTTTGTCTTTTATCCTGTTTCTTAGTTCTGTCTCACTCTTTATGTGGGCTTTTGTTACGTTCATTTGCATAGTTGCCATATTTTTCTTCTTGCTCTTTCTCAGCATGAGTAGCCTTGTCCTGACCTTTTATTTATTCTCATATGTATCGGAACGTTATTCTTGATTTCGTTCCCAACTCGTCATAGACATGTTTTCTTTCCCTCTGCACTACAGTCTGAAGCTTGGATGTTCTGCGTGGAGGGGGCGGAGGGATGAGCTCCACTGGGGCTGCATACGGCTTCTGTTGCAAGAATTTGGCTCCACTAACTCCTGAAATTCTGTTAAATGTTCCAGCCAAGATTCTCTTCACCTAATTTGGGTGCAGCTTTTTCCCCACTGCAGGTACTCTCTTAATTAATATTGTTCCTCCAGTTCAGTGTGGAGCTCTAGAAGCTCTATAGTTTATCAAAGAGCATCTTCCTCCATTGTTGATTTCCCAGCTTTTGCTCGTCTCTCTCCAGTAAAACATTTCTAGTCCCTTCATGGTCAAAAAAAAAAAAGGAGAAAAGATAAAGATATTCCTGTTTCTTTCCAAATGTGTGGGTATTTGTGAGAATTTGCAGGGTTTGGGCAATTCACCAGTCCCACTACTGCTAAGCATGAGGTTGGGGGTGGTGCAGAGGGAGGGCTGGGGGCTGTGTTGGAATCTTATGTTTCTTTCCTTAGTTGTCTCCTTTTGAAGTTTATGCCATGAGGCTGTCTTTCTTTCTTGTTTGGATGCCTCTGGTGACATTTCTGTCCCCCCCCCACCTTTGTTTTAGTGGATTGTGTTTTGTTTATATTGCTTGTTAGTGGTGAGGAAGACTGTGATCCAGTTTCTTTGCTCAGAAGTTCTTCAATTTCTTCTTTTTCCAATTTGCTTCTTAATCTTTTTCCTTGTAAACACCTCACCCACCCAATATTTTGGTATGATCACCATCCCAGTCACCACTGCAGGTCAACAGGTTAACATGACTTCTTCCTGAACAGTTCATGTCTCAGTTCTTATCCTGCCAACGCTGTCCTTGCTTAAATTATTTGGTTATTCGTTTTGCCTCTCTGTGACCTCCCCCTCTCTATGACCATGGTAATTATTAATAAAACATTTGCAAGAAATCACTAAACTTGTTCAATTATCAAGCCATTGCCAGTTTATCCCATAGAATCTATGTGTGCCTGCTTTTTATTGAATATTTTTACTAAGACTAAAAAATAATTACCAAATTACCCGTGTGGCAAAAATCAGTGTATTTTTTTTAATCATGCTTAATTTAGTGGTATTAAGTCTGGGACTGATCTGATTAGCATAGAGATTATTAAGAGAGTTCAAAATGAAAAAGTTTTCTCAAGGAATGTATTTTTTTTTTTTTATTGGGATGAGGGTTTGTAATAGTCTCCAAGAATCCAGATAAAATTTTATCCTAGACCACTGTCAAAACAGCAGGGGGCCTTTTCTGTTTTTGTTTTTGTGTTTTTTTGTCTTGTTTGTCTTTGGTTTTAATCTTTTTTTCAGACGTATTGTAGAGTGACAAACTGGAACGTTGGCATTTGTTGCTAGCTAACTTTGTCTATGATCCTAGAATCAGCCTTGAAGGAAAACCCTCCTTGTCCAGTTAAGATTTGTAAGTTGCTTTTACAAAATTGCCAACATGCTGAAGGGAAGAGGGAAGACGGATGAAAGAATTAAAAAAGAGGTGGTGAGGGAAGGAATAATCATAGGAGGCCTTTTCCTTTTTATGTCCTTCTGTTGTGGAGAGTGGGGAAAACCTTCTATCATGAGTCCACTCCAGCGTGTATGCTGGTTTACAGAAAGAACCAGGAAAACTAGCATGTCATGGTTAATGATTAGATCCATGAAAGGAGTAAGAAGGGCCAGTAGGGTTGAATCCACGGATGGCTGGTACAGCAATGGGGCCAAGAATCTCTTTGGATCGGATGGAGCCTAGACAGAACATCTAGAACCGTGGCTGGGCATTCACATAGCCTGAGGGAATACAGGCACTAGGACTTCGAGATGCCTGATGTGTTGGGGTTTTGTGATCCATTGTGATCCTCTGGACCTGTTGTCCCCTGCATTGGTTGGGAACATCCAGCAAGCTGCTGGGTGGCCTCCAGGTCTCAGCCCTAAGGCAGGAGAGGCAGATGGCAACCTACTAGGAGGCAGAACAAGGTTTCTTAAAAATGAAGCAAGGTTTCTTGGGGGACCTCCTGTACTTTTCCTATACTGACACAAAATTCTGGAACATTGTGCTCTGTAGTCCTGTAAAGAAAGATCCAACTGTAATTGGAAAATGCAAAAGGACAGAATTAAGGTTAACTTTGATTTCCTGCTTCTCCTGCAATTCAGTTCTCCCCCTTGTCATTGAGTTAATGTCATTTTCCCCCCACATAATTGAGCATAAATTACTGGACAAATATGGGGTAAGTTGATATGGACTATAAGGAGATAATGAAGCAAATTTAGTAAGAAATTATGATTACCACACTCAGATTTTTAAGAGGCAAGGATACTGTCAGTAAGCCAATGAAATATTTGCAAAGTAATCAATATATCAGATTGTGATAAATCAATTTTTAATTTAACCATTTTACAAAATAATTGTTAAAATTATAAAGATAATGACTTTAAGAACCTCACACAAAAATAATTCTTCACATTCTAGATATTACTCATTTCCATTTTTCTCCATATACCCACTGCAGGTGCTAGGAGGGACTTCATATGCGAGACATTATTCTATTTGGAGTTGTCCCTTTCCATTTTGACTTCATGATCCATGTTTTTAATATTAGTTTTGTTACTCCTTGTATCATTTATTGTAGGTGAAGCAGCAGTAGACAAATAATGACTTGGAAGGAGAACAGGTTAGGAGAAATAAATCTTTCATTAGTGCTCCTAATAGGGAGACTTTGCCTCTGGAAGAAATGGCCCTAGCCACCTGTAAGCACACAGAAAGGGACGGTGGCTCTGCTCATTGCCACAATGGAGAGAGAAAGAGAGAACACCTCGTCATACAAATTGTTCACAGATTTCCATTCCTCTCTAATTTGATCTGTTTGTAATACGGAGGTCGGTGCTGCTTCCATCTCACCCTGGATCTTAAATGGATCTCATCAGAGCCCCGTGCTGACGCTGGGTCTGCAGACTTGATTCTTGGCAGTGGGGCAGAGGGTGTGGCTTCTTTCCGCTGGAATTCTGGGTTGGTAGCGTCCTATTTGGTCTTCTGGGCTTACACACAGGCCCCTCTTTAAAGGACCTGTTTTAAAAGATTATTTTCAATTTATTAAAAGAAAAGCTTCAAGTGTTGACCTTATTGATTATTCAATATCAAGTCCAGAAAGTTAAATATTGTTCTTCTCTGTCTCATGTCCTGTATTTATCCAAAATGTATCTTCTCAAACCCTTCAGATAACTTAGGGTTAACACTAGCCTTGCATCACTTAGCAAATAAAAATGCACAACTCCCACTCAAATTCAAATTTCAGATAAACAACGAATAATGTTTTAGTGTAAGTATGCCCCCAGTTTAACCGGGCATCCTGTATTTTATCTGACAAATCTGGTTGCGACCAAATCAAGATTCTAGAATTAGATGAGCTGACAAGATTGGTCACAATACTCAAGGTGAAAATTAAATATAAATGTAATCTTGAACATTCATATGTGAATTTTTTAGGCCTATGGTATTGTGGTTATGTATTTAAAGAGTCCTTATCTTTTAGAGATATTTACTGAAACATCAATTGATGGCATTATATAACGTCGGGATTCACTTCTGAATAATATAGGAGGCAGGTAAGAGGTTAGGACAGATTGGCTGTGGGTTGTTGGGTACATGAAGGTTAATTATACTCTTCTCTACTTTTGAGTGTATTTGAAGTTTTCCATAGTACAGGGGAAAAAATAGGTGTGTCTAAGTTATGTGTTAGGTTGAAAAAAATCTATTATTGAAAGACTCTAAATGTGAAGCAATAGGAGATTGCACAGTGCCACTACAAGTAACTTCAGATTGAAGCAGGGGCCCACGAACCATTTTGTAATTGTGACATCTTTGTTCCTCCACTGGGATATTAATTATCTTGATTTTTGTCTTCATCTTTTCGTTTGTTTGGTTTTCAGATTTTTTAAAAGTAATCTCTAAACCCAGTGTGGGCCTCAAACTCAGCCCTGAGATCAAGGGTCGCATGCTCTGTGGCTGAGCCCCTAGGCACCCTGTCTTTATCTTTCCATAGAAAAACGCAAGAATGTTGCAAGTTAGTTCCTAGCCTCTTGGAGTTGAGAGTGTTCAGGTGTCACAAGATCTCTAGGGAAAGCTCAGGAGGAGGACAACATGGTTAAGTAGAGAGGGGATAGTGCTTTATGCTATGGTCAGCCTTTTGAAAATAGTTAAAATGAAATAAACTGTTGGGTTAGGTCAAAATAACAAACAGTATATTTTTCAATTTGTTTGCGGTTTTTACAAAACAAATCTCTTTAACTGATTGGATTGAAGCCCTGGTAAATGAATAAATAGAGTATATAGTCAAATAAGTCAACACAGGCCTAGCTTCCCTAGCAGGTGAGCTGTCAGCAGCTGGGAGCACTCAGGCTCTGGCATGATTCCGGACAGAATTATTTATTGATGGACATCTTTAATGGTTTGCTTTTTTCTTATTCCAGGATTTCCTTCAAATGCTGTTGGAGAATATCCCAGAAGAAAAAAGGTGAGGACCAATTTAGGAATTAAGAGCGCAGTTTTAGTCTTAATGTTAAAAATGACCCTGCCATTGTTTGGCTTGTTACAATCTAGAAAGTTCAGTCTTCCTCTCTTAACAGAAGTAGGGGCCTAGTCCAGGCAGTGGGAGTCCCAGGACAATCATCCGGACTTAGAGCTACACCCGCGTGGATATTGGGAGCCAGGGCACACAGCGTTGGGAGGGCCTAGAGTCAAAAGCCCTGAAAGTAGTATGAGAGACAAGCCAAGGACACTTTGTGGCCTCAGCTGCTGTGAAAAAGAATGGAGGAGAGGAAAGTTCTAAGCTAGGGTTCTCTAGTTAACATGGCTTAAGGAAATGCTGTTTAATTGAAGGCGAAAGTGTAGTGTAGTAGTAAGAGCCTGGGATTTGAAGTCAGGCTCTCCTAGGTTCTTACCCCAGCGTGGCTCCTTCCCAGCTCTGAGATTCGGAACAAGTTACTTCATCCTTCCAAGTTCCAGTTTTTCACACTTGGGAGAAATAAAGGAGATAACATCTGTGAAAAGTAGGTGTTCAATCAATGATGGATACAGTTACAACAATAGTCATCTTCTGTGCCTCAGGCCCTGTTTACAGGATCTACAGAGAGCAAATCACTTAATCCTTGTTACAGTACCCCACCACCCCCACCCCCACGGCCACCGCCATCATGGTGGGTATTGGAAGCCCGCGCTTCCTATATGCAGGCCCTCAGTTAATCCTTCAGTCAACACTGTTTAGTGCATGACATGACTGTCCCTAATTTACCCGGCAGAGCACTGATGTACTAAGGGGCTGACCATGTACAGAAGGAGAGGTTTAGGGCCTACATCAAAGTATAGACTGGGTTCATTCCAACCCTGTCCTACTTTCCTATCTTAATTTAGACACTAAAAGTGAATACCCTGAAACATAATTCCCAATAGCAAAATTGGTATTTAACATTAAAAGGGGGCATCTTGAGAAATTAAACATTCCTTTGAAGAAGAGCCAATGTTCTTCTCCTTTCTGATCCACAGATTTAACTTTGTTTTTATGCTCACAATAGGTTTCCAAATGTGGAAATGAATTCTTTCATGCAGACACTGACTTGGACCCCGGCAAGGCCATCCTCCATGTAGGTGGGCCAGCCTTATAGGCAGTCCAAATGGAATGTCTCAAAGGGAAGGTGGCAGGGTTTATGCCACCAGGAGATGACATGCAAATTCAGGGCAAGCTCCAGGGGCCATGAAGACATGAAGATTTTTTTTCTAAGTGTTAGACTTTTGCCTGGCCTTTTGTTGAAACTCCACATCTTCCACCTTCTCCTTCCAGTTCTCGCTTCAACAGTTGGAAGTGTTACTGTTAGCCGCTTGTTTTTTTTAATTCGATGTGAACACACACATATATGAAGCAAGCCAGTGCCTCATACAGAATGAACATACCCATATTATTTGATAAATTCCTTCATTTCCACCGCTTTGTGTTCATGCCTTTTGATGCTGAAGGAAGTCTTATACAGGGAGATTGCGTGGGGCTTTAGTAATCGGCCAAGATAATTAGCTTTTCAGGAGGCTGCTTGAAGGAAGTGTGGCTTGTTTTGGAAAGTCTGAAGTGTTTCAGATTTACCATCCTTTCTTTTTAAGCAGACATATGGGTTTTCTTCATGCAGAAATCACATCAGATGTGGCCATTATTCCTAAGGTCAGAAACAACAGTTTACCTGCAAGAGATTTTTTTTTTTTTCTTTTTCTTCTCTACCTGCCCTGGAATAACTTTTCAGGTTCCCTCATAAAATGGAGCAGTTTCCTTAGAAACTAATGAAAGGAAAAAAAAAAGACAAGACAATTACTAGAAATGGTGTATTCCTATTACCAAAGTCTGCTACCATACATTCTTTTGGAAGAACTTCTTAGGGCACAAATACAGCAAATTTCATGGAAGCAACAAAGTGCATTTTTAGTTTAGGAGGGCTTCTTTCTTTTCATCCTCTTCCTAATAAGGTTATGAAGTTCATGGGGATGGACCTGAGCCCTCTGGCTCTGGGGGACCTGGATCTTATCATTGTGAATATTTATCGAGGGACACACTGTTGGGCCCACAAAGAAACTTTTGTTGCGATGGTGACAGAGCAGCGTCTCTGTTGAAGGATGGCCACCAACCACCAACTTTCACCCCCCAAGAGGACGCCTTTCCCAGTTAGGATCATGTTTTGGCTAGCAGGTTTAAGCTTCCTTTTAAAATGCCCCTTTAAAGTTAAGGCGATTTCCTTCCTGCAATGAATCTATTTCAGCAAGTATACCAGAATATCATTTGAAACTCAAACATCTTCTTTCCTGCTAACTAATGTCAGAATCTAATTCAGCTATTAAAACAGACCATTTGCCCTTTTACCTACTCAGCATATTGTACCAATTTTTTTCTGGGTCTCTAAAGGCCCCACACCTACCCCCGGAGCCTCTAATCTGTGTCCCGGCTGCAAACTGATCCTTGGACACATCTGTCAGGCACGTAAACCACTGTGAGTGGGGCAAGGTTCTTCAGATTAGACCAGCCGGTTAGTGTTCAGGGGCCAGTATCCTCTGTGTCACACTGTTTTTGCGTTGTTCTCTTGCTTCGATTAATTTAGCATTATCTGTTGAGCTCCGCCCCTAGCAGGCTTTAGGCTGGATGCTAGGGGACCGAAAGGAATAGATTCCATGTCCAGCCTGCAGGGAGCTCCTAATCAGCATGAAGATAGGCGTGAAAACAGATCGTTATGACTCAGTGTAGGAAGTGCTTTTGGGAGTTTCAGAGTCCTCGGTACACAGGGAAAGGCCCGAGTGTCCTAGCCTCGAGCCTTCAGGCAGAGAAGTACCACGGAAGGTTCTAAGTAGGACAGTGCCATCCGCTGATTGGAAGGAGACTCCGGGGGGCGCTGTGGAAGATCCATGTGGGCAGGGAAGGCTAGAAGTCAGGAGACCAATGAGAAATCAAGACAGCTGTTCGCTCACAAGATTTACAGCGGGAACCCCGGCAGGGCTGTGATGGTGGCAGGAGGGTTTGGGAGTAATGAACAGATCCGAGGGATATTCCAGACTTGGTCGATTGGTTTTGAAAGTTATGTGGAGGAGTCCATCACGACCTTTCTTTCTGGGCCACTCAGTGACACTCCGGAGTAGCCCCGGAAGCAGAGCAGGCCGGGAGCTTGTCTCAGGAATCCGTATGGGGCAGGGGGAGTGGAAGGGAGAGCGTTTGGAGGTGGAGGGGAGGGAGGTGAGGAGTTGTGTTTTAGATATCTTTAGTGTGAAGTTTCTGTTCGAATGTTAATGTTTTATGAGACCAAAGGAAGAAAAGACTCAAAGTGCTCAGGAGGAAATCCAAACAGACCCTGGGCGCCAGCCGGCCCTGATACAAGAGCGCCCTGCCCACCCAATACCGCAGCCTTATCAATAGTGGCTGGCTCAACCCCCCCCCCTTTTTATGTAAGATTTATTTAGTTGAGAGGGAGAGAGGGCAAGAGCAGGGGGGAGGAGCAGAGGGAGAGAGAGTCTTAAGCAAACTCCGCACTGATGCGGGGCTCAGTCTCACGACCCTGAGATCACCACCTGAGCCAAAACCAAGCATCGATGCTAACCAGCTGTGCCACCCAGATGCCCCAACAGTGGCCTTCTCCTTGCTCATCAGTGATTTTGTGTGCGTGTGCACGTTCCTGTGCTGGGGAGTGCTCGCTTATAGACGTGACCGCAGCCCTCTTCATTATCTGCCCAAGCACAGATGACTCCTTTCGATTGAGAAACAACCGTGTGCAGTTCTGAGATGCACACTATTTGTATCCGCATATAGAGAGGGAACTTAAAAACCCAAATTACAAAAATTTAAAAGTCTGTGAAGAATGTCAGTGGCATTGCCAAATGAGGGCTTTTCCTTTCCAGACCCTGAGCGCTGAGGGCCCCAGTGCTTGCGTTCATCCAGTACCTGCCTTTCAAAGTTCCTTCCGTCTGTGGTTTAGTTCACAAGACAGTTGCGGGGGGCTTTAAAAAGCTGTGAAAGTTGTGCTTTCCTTCAGAGGCGCGGATAGCACGGGATCGTTAGAAGCTCACGGGCTGCAGGTGGGAGCCGAGAGTGAAGACCTCTCTTGCGATCGGCCGCAAGGTGCTAGGCACAGGCAGGTGCAGCCGGTGGTCAGCCCAGCCGTCCTCCTCCCTCTGCCCTCGGAAATCAGCTGAACGAGCAGTACAGCGAGTGCAATAGCATTCTCCCACGAGCCTGGGCCTGTTTCTCGGCGTGTTAACATCACAGAGGGAAGAGCCCCTGCCTTTCAACTTTCTCAGCTTTAAACACAGCTTATTTCTCTCACCCGCATTATGCCACTGTGTCCCACATATTCTCTCCCCTGCTGTGTTAACTATGTGTGACCACATTTATAGCTCAGAGGGCCCGGAGACAGACGTCTGAAACTCAGAGTTGCCTTACAGGATGTAGGAGTGCAGAGAGGGAACTCTCAGCCAGAGGGTAGAATGCCTGCTGTTCAGATACCCAGGAGGCTTGGGTCATGAAGCGGAAGTGCCGCCCGCTAGTACAAATATGGGGGCATGCAGTCGTGGGTCTGTGTACTTCTAGCTATCTGTATAAAATCAATTTCCATAGTGATCAGACATGCAGAAGAGTAATTTCCTGTAAGTCCTGGGTCCCAGCGAGGTAGAAATGCTTCTGCTTGTTGTGATTATTTAAGCCACATGATCTCAGAGGGGAAGCATTCACCATTGGCTTAGACTCTGAGTGCCTTGATTTTAAAAAGTCAACTTTTGCTTTATCATGGCTATCTGTCCAAGTCCAGACCTAAAAATTCACCTGCACTGTCGTCTCAATGTTATGATCAAAAAAGCAAAAACTATGTAATTGTTACTTTTTCCCCTCCAAACATGCATTTCATTTCTTCCTTGCAGTTAAGCATTATTGGGGTCCCTGGCTGGCTCAGTTGGAGAGCACACAACCCTTGATCTTGAGGTTGTGAGTTTGAGGCCCATGTTGGGCATGGAGCCTACTTAAAAAAAATTCAGCATTCTCACACATCTCTCATAATTTCTTTGGAAAGGAAGGCTACTGAGAGTACCTTAAAATTTTTTTTAAATTTTTATTTATTTATTTATTTATTTATTTATTTATTTTTTTAGAGCAGCTGGAGTTACTGCCTTCATCACCCTCCCATAGTTTAAGATCTCATTCCCTGCTAGCAGTCCCCAGACAAGCATCAGTGCGGTTCGATGTCTGCACTGGTGCTGGGAGTCTAGAAACCCGGATCTTTTCTTTAGCCCTTTGTCTGGCCTAACTTTGGCCAGTCTTCTTATGCTGCAGTTTCTCCATCTGCTAAAAGCCACACAACAATTGACACCCACTTCACAAGGATATTATGAGGAATGAAGTGATAATGGTTATAAGATGCTTTGAACCTTTCCAAAGGAAAGTGATCTGAAAACACATGTTCTTTTCATTCAAGGGAGAGTGTCTTTTGCTCCTGGATGCAGCTGAGGGATGAACTCTCCTGCCCTCACACTTTTGCCCCTCCCAAGGGTCTCCCCATCTCTTCAGAACTGTTCTCGAAGGGCAGACAAGCAGGGCGACCACAGCAGGGGCCAGGCTGCCTTCAGCAGGAGAGATGAGAGCAAGAAGAAGAAGGTAGTGCTGTTTGGAACAAGCACAGGCCCTCTTTTTCCACAGGCTTGCCTGCACCAAAAAATCACAACTGATGCATCATGATGCCTAAGTTCAGCACAGAAAGAAAAGTGGGGGCTTTGCAGCCAGGCAATGTAGACTTAGATCTCTGTGGCCTTGGTTAAGTCCCTTGTCTTCCCAGAACCTGCATTTGCTCATCTCTTGAGATGGGGACAATAATAATAACATTGGTCTTGCACAAATATTATCAAGTTAAAGTGAGATTTGCTCTTTAGTGCCTGGTACACAGTAGGTGTTCAGTAAGCAATAGCTACTACTTTTATGCCTTTACTTGGTAGTGGGCAGAGGGGTTTTTGTTTCCTTTGTTTTTAGTGCCACTCCATAATAGCACCTGTGTGTACAAATACTAAATGTGGCAAAGCAAAATTTGCCTTACAACTTTCCAATGGAATAACCGCACAGTTGGCCTGGCCAGCTGTTCAGGTCAGACTGTAGCACAAATTGTTCACAGCCTCCACTTTGGTGTCCCTGCCTCCGGCCTCTTTTCCCTCAGTGCCTCTTCCTCAACTCCCTTTTGTTTGTGCCATTCTGATGCTCAGAGCCTCCTTGGTGAGGCCAGGGCTCAATGGCTGGACTTCAGGGTTCTCACAGAACACCCCTTTTTTTCCTCACCTCATTCTGTGTGCCAGCCCAGTTGACCATGACTTTGGGCTTTCCTGCTTCTGCTCCCTTTGCCCTGGTCCTGCCCCATTGTTGGGGACAGCACAGCCTTCCTTCATGACGTGGTTCAAGCTTTGCTTCCTTTAAGAAGACTCCTTCTTCTAGCTGAGCCACCTGAGGCGGCCAGAGCCTCTTGCACACGTCGTCCTACATCTCTGCACTAGCGCAGTGGCGCTGTGGGTGTGCCTGTCATGTGTCCCTATCAGATGGTCATGCCCTGGGGGTTCCCATCTCAGTCCTCCACAGAACCTCGTGCCCCGTGGGCATCCACCAAACCAATGCCGCAGGGAGAAGCATTGCCCATTCTTCACTTTTCTCTGAAGACTTGGGCCTTGCGCAGTGCCATTCCAGGGCTCAACTCCCTGGCACCTCCCCACGCCACCCTTAAAACTGTGTTTCAGCTAAAATTCCATGAAGGAAATTTATGTCCACGTCCTCTTCCTTGCTCCTCCATGGCTCTGCACAACAGCCGTTGGTCCTCTTTTGTAAAATCACTCAGAAATGGCCATGAAGTCACTCCCGGACTTGTCTTCTTCAGCACATTGAACCCCAGTTCCCTCGACCCCCCCTTGTGGACCCACTGTACTCGCCCCTTTGATCCTCACTCCCACTCTTGTCTAAACCCTTTCTAAATCCCCTGTCTTCCTCTCGAGTTGCGCAAGGTTTAAGACTGCCCGTTTTCCTAGAATGCCACAGCACAGCAAAGCTCCGGTCAGTTTCAGCATCTTGCTTTGGCTTTCCTGAGTTCGCTGGCAGGAAGGTGACGGGAGCTCTTGGCCCCAGGGCTCCGGACGCCCGAGTGCTCCTCTCTGGCTGGAGAGGAAGCAGATGAATGGGTGGCTTAGGAAAAGCTTCAGGGAAGGAAGAACCCAGAAGAAAGCAGTCATGCCTCTCAATGAGGACAGACAGCTTAGAGCGCCAGCAGACCCTCCACAGCTGTCGAGGCCCCAGGGCAGGAATCCAGCACCACCAAGTGAACCGCCCTCCTAGGTGCCAGACGACAAGGTGGGGATGCTCTGCGTTCATTCCCAACAAGAGCGGGCCTTCCACAGAGCCTCTTACCTTCAGTGGAAATTATACAGTCTGTCTGCCCTTGCGGCCTCGCACATTTCGTTAGAAAGTGAAGCAGCCTTGAGTTCCTCAGACACTTCTGTAAGAGGCCCCTTCGGCCCTGCTCTCCTCGTCCTCCCAGCAGGTCAGTTAGGCCTGTGAAGGGCATTGCGAGCACCTGTCAGTGCGGACGACTGAGCTCATAACAGAAACCATGATCTAGATCTAGGGTCCATGAGAGCCACCTCCCTTCTGGTCGCCCACCCACCCCTGCCTCGTGCGCTGCACACGCACTCACAGACACACGAGTGCACACGTGCCCACATACACGTGCCTCCATGCTCTGCGTCACAGCAGGAACGTGGCCGCTCGCACCTGGACCGACTCTGTTGAATGACCACGAAGAAGTAGTGGGGCAAGGCTCGGGGACCTGGGGACACTTGCGTTCAAGACGCGCCCAGTAATTCCATGGAGTCTGGGAGCCTGGAGGAGGCCAGTGCAAGCGTCCTCGGGAGGTCATCGTTCTCCCCTTCTCCACCCCTGGCCTCGCCCCTTCCCCTGCTGGTTGTCCCACAGACGGGCATCATCTTGAAATGAATCCAAACTACTTACTCTGCGTACTGCCTCCTGCACCCTGTTTTCTCTGGAAATACTAACAGGTGCGCCCTTCTGCAACCTTTGCTTTTGCCCTGACCCAGGAAGACCAAGGCACACCATTAACTTGCTGCTTACTGGGGAAGAGAAGGTCGCAAAACTATCAGGCAGCCCCTTCTTCCCCAACCCCATCCAGGCCCGCTTCTCCCTTCTCCCTTTCTCGCTGCTGCCCAGCCTGGAGCATAGCCCAGGAGGTGAGGGAGCACTGCCTTCAGCACCTTAACAACGCAGATGGACAGCATTGTATATTTCCACAGCTTCTCTGCAATCCCTAAAGGTGGCAGGGCGGCGGGGGGAGGGATATTATTTATATATGTGTGTACGTATATATATGTGTATATATATATATATGATGTAGTATATAATATATAAAATTTTTATAGGTTTGGAGCTTATCACATTGGGAGTCTCTTACTGGGAAAGGTGATTTTTAAATTAAAAGGGAATACTTTTTGTTGACACAAAAGTGAAATGTGTTTTCATTCATTCAAATAAAAAATATCTGTGGGAATCATCTTTTATACCAGGAACTGTTCTGGATTTAGAGAAGTGAGTCAAACAGCCACAGACCCGGATCTCAGAGAGCCTCAATCCAGTGAGGGGACAGTTAAAGGGCAAGTAATGAAATCTGCAGCAGACGCACACTGCTGAACGCCGTGGTGCAGAGGACAGGGAACGTGGTGGATGTTGTACACACAGCCTGGGAGAGGGCTCAGGAAAGGCCTCTGTGAGCAGGGACATGGAGCAGGAACAGGGGTTATCGAGAAACGGGCTGGGGTGGCTTTCAACGTCATTGGCCGAGAAAGACACAACCTAAGGTCTGTTGACCCTAAATAGATTGGATACTTCACGAATTTAAAGAGTAGTCAAAGCAGCTGGACATGAAACCAAAAGAATTTCAGCTGACTTTGGGTCAGACTTCACAAGCAACTGTCATATGTCCAATAAAGCAGCCCGTGGGCCTGCTTCTGAGGCGTGGAAACCGTGTGCGCTCCCTGCAGCCGGCCCACCGCGCCCTGACAGTGGATTGCATCATTTGTGCCTGTCGTGGCCCCTGGTCACGATGAAGTTCAGATTTCATTTTTGATGTACGAAGTGCTGGAGCATTCCTATTTCACTTTGCTGCCAACTGTGGAGGAAGCAGTCGTGCCTCATGTGTCTTGGGGACATGCCCTGTCCTCCCTGAATTGGGGCTCCCAACCCAGCAGTTCCTCTCAAGGCGTTAAGAGCACCCATTACAGGGTGCCTCGGGTTTTCAGGTTCCACCGTGCACATTCCTGCTGACTGAAGCTGCACCGAGTGTGACTGAGTGCCTTCTGCACTTGAACCTCGGACAGCATTGCTTTCTCCAGGGAACAGGCACTTCTCTGGAAGATCGGTGCTGTGAGGTACCTGGATAGTTAGAGAGAAAGATGCCATGTATGTCGTAAGTGCTCTGTAACGTTTTAATCCTTGACTTTTTTTTTGTTTGTTTTTTAAAGGCTTGAGTTGTCTGTGGAAAACATCTTCCGAGACTGGCTTGAGAGTTCTGGAATCCCACAGGTGCGCTCAACATTACTGCTCAGGAGTGTCTGTGGAGGATAGCGAAGCTTGCTGCTTAGCGGATCAATTTTGACAATGATTTGTCTGTATGTGTGGATATCAAGTAATCATCTTCCTGAGTGGGAGTATCCGTAAGTCAGGAGAATGATGGTCTCCCACCCTTTTCCGCTGGCAATCATGGTGTGTGCCTCCGGCCTCTGCCTCAAGGGACGGTGGTGCTGTAGGTGGGCTGGGCGTGCTGGTTGACCTTGAACTGTGTGTTAAGTGAGAGCTTGCACAGTGTGGTGTATGTTTTGGGTGGTGTCACCAGGCAACACTTCAAGGCCACCAGTGGGTTGAGCAGGTGGCCTCCAGCTCTGCTTTTTGGATCCAGCCAGATGAGTGAGTGAGCTGGCTTGCCTACAGCTTTCCTCTGACCTGTCAGGCCCTTAGTTCTCCATCATTTCCCCGCTGCAGCTGCCCCTCAACTTTCTCCTCTGGTTCTGCATCCCTGCTTCAAGCTGGTCTTAGCTGAATGAGCCTTGTAGATCCATTTCTCCATCTTATGGACCAGGACTTGGCCCTGCTGAAGGGTTGTTCTACTGTCTCCCTCCCTTTCAGCCCATGGGCATCTCTGAGGGAGAGACGTTCCCGGCCAGCCCTAGCTCCATGGGAACTGCCTGGCTTGGAGCCTCTCCTCCCTCCACTCTCCCCAGGTCCTGTGCTTCCTGGAGCCTGGCGGGCAGCCCCCGAGTGCTGACCCTTGCCACAGCATAGGCCCTGGGAAATTGAGGGTGCCATCCTGCGTGGAGCTGGTCAAAGGACCCTACAGGCTTGGAGCTTCCCAGTCTGGGCTGCACCCCCCGCCCTCTGAGCAGCTGCAGGGCCATCATAGTGAGCCCTGGCGTCTGGGAGTGGACCCCCATGGCTGTGAGAAACTCTGCGCTGGGCCCAGGCAAGCAGCCCCCTTAGCCTGCTCGTTTCTGGTTTCATGGCTGGTTATATGAGCTTCCCCTTGGGAGTGTCTGAATGTCAATGAATGTCTGTGAACCATGAAATTAAGGAACAGGAGGGGCTGCTCTCCATTACCTTTTCATCCCTCTCTTCACATCTTTGTCCGTGCTATCACACAGGGGAAAATGTCGGCCACCAGCCGCCATGAACTCATTCCTAAAAAGGACACAGTGCCTTCTGTTCGGAGATGCGTGTCACCTATTAAAAGTGATTTGTTTGGCCCAATCCTTCTGCGAGCAAAAAAAGAATAAAACCCCAAGGCCTAAAAAAGTGAAACAAAACAGGGGTGGGTGAGGCAGCACCTGGTCCTGGGAGGCAGTGCTTTCAACTTGTGTGTATTAGAATGAGGTCCTGTGATGTCTAAGACGGGGCTTCCAAACCCGGCCATTCACTGAGGAGAAAAATCTCAAAAACAAAGTTAAGGTTTGTCTGATCCCGAATAGCCAAGTGTTGCTTTCTTGTTTTAGATGGGGGCAGAGGGCGTTCGCCAAGGCTGTGGGCCTTGTGTTCCGAGGCCAGGCTGTTGCAAGGCGCCCAGACATTCTTTCCATGGCCTGGAAGCTGGGAAGAGTGGGGAGCTCAGAGAGCAGAATCCCGAAATTTCCTGGCTCCGAACAACAAGGCCGCTGTATTCAGCAGTTAGCCCCGAGGGAAGAGAAAAGAAAGAGTCCTTAATCGAGTGCCCAGAAGCAGGCGCACCCCACTTGGGCTGTAACACTGGGGCTGACCCTCACAGTCCCAGGAGGCTCCCTAATTTCCCCTCAAGAGAAGCTGGCTTTGCCACCAGCAGGAGGCTTTTGCTTTTCATTAAAAGGGGGAGGGGCGCGGCGAAGGGAGAGATTTGCCTCTGAGCGGTACATTTTTTCCAAGGTCTACTTGCATTTGTGACAGCTTATAGTGTAGACAAGAATTTCTGCTATAAACTGACGAAACCTGCTGTCAAAACACAGCCAGGTGCAATGAGGCCAGCCTAGCTATAAATTGTCTTTAAGACCCAACTGGTATTTCCCTGGGCGCTTAACTGTTCAGTAAAAACAACAGTGTCAGACAGAAAGGACCCTGATTTAGTGCACATCTTTCCACTGGTGAATGATCAGAAGGCACCTTTTCAACTCCGTACCCATTCTCTGCCATTATTTACATGGCCGATGATGATTTACTCGCTCATGGTCCTTTTTGCACTCCTTGAGCATTTCTTCTCAGTTCCACTTCAGTGACAGGCTCTGCAAAGGCCCGGGACCCTCTGGGTGCAGCAGCCTGGTGGTGAATGGGACACCTTGTTCTTTGTCCCCATCATGATAATATAAAGTTACTAGTGTGCTTGGCCAGGGTTGACAAGCAGAGCACTGAAATCGCTTCGATGCTCTTTGTTCTCATTAAAAATTTCTGTCCACCAGCAATTGAAGTCATTCATGACAAAAGAGTCACGTTCTCCTGGTAAAGTTTTCATTCCACAGGTTACAGAGGCTTTTTGTCTCCTCTCAGGAAGGCTTGCCTTGTGGTTGGCCTCGATTTTCCTTTTTGGCTACACTGAATGGAAATCATTAAAAAAAAAAAATGTGGAAATCACTTCAGCAGCAATAAAAGTAAGCATGAGCCCCAAAGAAGTAAAAGAAATTGGATCCAAACCTCTTTAAAGAACACCCAACCCTGTAACCTTTGGCTTTGCAAACAGATTTAAAATTGATTGTACCATCAGTATTATAGATTATTTCCTTTTATGACTTATTTTCTGGTTATAGAAGTATTATGTATTTATTTTAGAACATAAAAAAATTTGTAATAAGAAAATTACAATGGCCCAGAGATATTTTTTTTTTAAAGATTTTATTTTTTTATTTGACAGAGATAGAGACAGCCAGCAAGAGAGGAAACACAAGCAGGGGGAGTGGGAGAGGAAGAAGCAGGCTCATAGCGAAGAGCCTGATGTGGGGCTCGATCCCATAACGCCGGGATCACGCCCTGAGCCGAAGGCAGACGCTTAACCGCTGTGCCACCCAGGCGCCCCCAGAGATAATTTTTTGATATAAATCCTTTCAGTCATTTTTCTGGAGGGATGGTTTACCCTTTCCTTTGTCTCTCTTTTTAAAACTCAAACAATGTGTTCTGTGTAGCCAGTTCAAACAATAGCAAAATATAAAAAGGAAAAACCCTTGCCCCCTTCAAACTTTCTCCACTGAGATAATCCATGCCTGCTAACAGCGTGGTGTGGGTCCTCCCACACATTTTCTGTGCCTACAGAATGTAGGTGCATATCCTTTTTAAACAAAATGGGAATCTTACTATCCAAGCTGAAAGTTCTCATTTAAAAGTGTATCTTAAGCAGCTTTGCATATCCTTTGATATAATTTAAGAGCAGTAATTTTCAACAGCTGCCTAGCTTTCTAACGAATAGTACTGTAATTTAATTTACTCAGATTCCCTCCTTGCCCCCCATAGTATACATTATTTCTAAGAGTCTCCCATTCTGCTAATTTGACCATTCTATAAATAGATATTGACTTCCTTTCATGTCTGCCCAAAAGTCTCCTCTAACCCCCCACCAACCCATATGTACATATATTCCAACTCCTTGTAAAACATTTATGCGCAGATACATTAGAAATAACTTTTCCCATCCAGCCTTTCATCTGTACTTCCTTATTTAAGTTGCTAGAGAATTCTCTGACTCCTCTTTTTCCTTGAGTTCCTGGCCACATTGCCAAGCTCTGGTATCCTTATGTACATATTTATTAAATTTCTAATTTTCTTTCCTTTCCTACTGCCTCCCCCATTCCTTCATTATATTTTGCTTGGACTGGTTCAGTAGCTAATTGGTTTTTTAGCCACCAAGCCGTCTGCATCAATACTAAGTGGATCTTTCTAAAAGATTCATCTCCCCTGAAACTTATTCCCCGTTAACTGTGTATTGAGAACAAACTCTTTGGCTTGCTATTTGAGGCTATCAGCGGAACTGCCCCAGGCTGTCTTTTTAAACTTTAATTTCTACCCTCCCAGGCATATACCCAACCATAATTACCAATCTCTAAACGTTTGTTCCTTTGCCACCCGCCTTCCTTTGTGCATTCCCTTTTCTCCTTGGGATGCTTTCCTTTCTGTGTATTTAGCAAGTATCATGACCTGCCTTACACTGTTGCTATTTGTATATGTGTCTCATACATGGGCTTCTCCACCCAGAGGAAACAAGTGGTCTGACTCATCCTTGTCTTACCTGCTGTGATGTGCACAGTAGGTGCTCGGGGTCTCGCTGTCCAATATGGCAGCCACCAGCCACACATAATTATTCAGAGCTCGAAAAATATCTAGTGTGCCTGAAGAGCTGAATTTTTAATCTAATCTAATCTAAATTTTAATCTAATCTTTAAAATCTAATAATTCAGTTGTTGTTTGGAACAAGTTTGGGTATGTGAATGAATCTATTTTTTAACCGTAATTTTATGAAATCTAAATACAGACCAAGCATTTCTGGTTAAAATTTAGCACTCAAGGTGGACTGTGAAAACACAGCAGATTTAGAAGATTCATTACAAAAAAAAGGAAGGTAAAATATCTCCTTAATGGTTTTTAAGGTATTGGTTACGTGTAAAATGATACTATTTTTGCTACATCATAACCCAATGTATATATACCCACTAAAACATATTATTAAAATTAATTTTAGCTATTACATCTTACTTTTTAAATGTGGCAACTAGGAAATTTTAAATGACAAATGTGGCTCATCTACTCCTAGCGCACAGTACTGCTCTAAGACTATTAGTTGAATTAAAATCTGAGTGCATGATGCCTTAAAATCCTCCACCAAATAAATGTAACAAATCATCTGTATTTTTGTCAGATGTGTGGATAAAGATAGAGCTCGGCCAGTCCACAGACACCCCTCAGTCTGCCGTGACAGCGCAAATGATTATAATCCATGGATGGGAGTGCGCCTTCACAGTGGGCATCCAGGAGGGCGTGAACTAATTACCAGCCTCACTTCAGCTCTTAATTCCGACTCCCAGGCAACCTGTTTGCCGAGGTGCTAACCAGTAGCACATCGATGCCAGTGAGCCTCACGGCCCTTCCGTGGCTCCGTCTGCTCTGTGGAGGAAGTGCTCAGCAGATGTGAAATGGCAAAATCATGGGCACCAGGGGCACTGATGAGGATAGAGAAGATGGGTGATAGCCCATCGCATCGGGTGTCTCGGAAATAGGCAAGAAGCAAGTCAAGCTTCCAGACTCGCTCCTGCAGGTTCTGTGTCATCTTGGAAATTGCCACTTCTTTTCAAGCAAACACCTGCAAGTTGCCAAAGGCCACACAAGCACATGATGGACGACTTAAGTCTCATAGGGAAAATGCTGAGGTCACAGAACTGAGGAAATTTGATGAGATGTGATGCTTTTAGCATAGGGAAGGCCAGTGGCTTATTAGGTTTATCAGGGGGATAACTTGTAACCTTCTTTTTCGGACAGTTTATGTAATCACGTCAACATAAGTTTAAGGCCTATTGGGATACTCAGTCTCAGTGGTGTCTATAAGAATTCTACATTTAATGGTCACTCGCGAAAACTGAGAATGGTTATTTTGCAAATTCCAGAGAAATGATATTTTTCAAATCAGATGTGCTATGAGATCCTTGGTTCTTTTTTATCAGTAGTAGCAGTTGCTATAATGTGGTGTGTTTTTTGGGCTCCTAATAATTTTGCTGTCTGTTTAGTCCAGTGGTTCAGTTTACATTTTCTAAATGACTAAATGCCTTGTCAGGGGGCCTTAGAGATACATTGTCTAGATTCTCCGGCCTCAGTTGGGGCAGGGCCATAATGTCGATGAGTCACCACAGTTCATCGAAGAGCCCACAAATCCCTCAAAGTGATACACTGCTCCGCAGTCACAAGAGACCGGGAGAGAGTTTATTAAAGTCCTTTCATCTGTTGCCTGATTTCTTTCATTTTTGGCATCTGTGTCTTCACGCTCATATTAGTTAGCTCAGGCTGCCATAGTAAAATCCCACAGAGCGGATGGGATTTTGCAACAGACATTTATGATCTCACGGTTCTGGAGGCTGGAAGTCCAAGATCAAGGTATGGGCAAGGTTGGTTTCTGCTGAGGCCTCTTTCCTTGGCTTGCAGATGGCCACCTTCTCCCTGTTTCCTCACGTGGTCTCTCCCCTGTGTGTGTAGAGATCTCCGTCCTAATCTTCTCTTCTAAGGACAGCAGTCGATTAGATTAGAGCCCACTTATGTGATCTCATTTTACCTTAATCACCTTTTTAAAGGCCCTATCTCCAATACAATCACATTCTGAGGGTATTAGGGGTTAGGACTTCAACATGCGAATTTGGGGGAAAAAATTCAGCCCATAACAATGCTCATTCCCAATACTTCCCTGATTAGTTCCACATTTCTTGTGAATCCCTTCAAAATGGCCAATAAAAATCACTCAACCTCACTATATTTTATTCCCCTATGGATGAATATTTTTGGGGTCTATAGGTTTTGGGGATCCCAAATGGCTTTCTGTCTTGTGGAACGAGAGAGATGGAAATGTGGGTAGGAAGGGTCTATTCCCCTGGACAGTACGAGGTAACTAAAGGTCTCTGCTGGGCTTTGTGTATTATTGGGGGTATCTGATCTGGCACTGTCTAAATGCACTGACCTCTTCAAAGCATAAGGCACCACGGTGAACCGGGAGACATTTTCCTTTGGTGCTACAAATGATAGTTCTGTGTCCTTCCTTCTTTTTCTCTCTTTCAAAACGCAATTTCCAGAAAGCATTTGAATCTCATTCACAATAGTCTAAGATGAGACTCCAAGTGAGTAATAAGGATTAAAAGTGTTTCCTCTCCCTTGAAGATTTCCTTTGTAACTGTGTCAGAGCTTAGGCTTCTACAGAACTGCCAAGCATCCCAGACCAGATGGATGAGATTTGCAAGAGGAGACTTCCAGGATCTGAAGTCATACCTCCTAGTCCAGTGCCCCCTCCCCCCCCATCCCTTCCCTTCTTCCCACGAATGTAGCTGGTACATCTGTCCTTTCTGAGGGACTGTGGATAACTCAAAGATGAGAGAACGCAGGCTTTGCCCTCAAGATGCTTAATAATTAAGTAGGGAAAATAGATAAAAGTAACCAACCTAAGGCAGAAAGCGACAACTTGTGAAAAATGAACTAACTATTAGCATTCGGAAGAAAGAGGTCATTTCCCATTTGTGGAAGCAGGGAGGGGTGAAGTACCATTTGAAGCCATTCTTGAAGGACTCATAGGGGAGAAGGCCATTTCAGGCTGGTGGAGAGTCAGAACCAGCATCTGGGGTGGAAAACTGAGTATGCATGTTTGAGCAGCATTGGGTAGAATCAGATCTCAATGACGGGAGGGGGCTGATGAACCAGTTTGTCGTAAGCGTGATTAAGGCTCAGTGGGTAATGCCCCAGGACCAGAGGAATGGAGGCAGCTTCCTAGTGGGAGGGCTGGGGGAAAGTGCCCTCCCAGTTAGCCTTACTGTCACTCCCCTCTCCCTCCCCAGCCCCAGCCTCTGCCACACTCTAACCAAGGTCATCTGCCCCCGGATAATAGAAGGGTCAGTGCATTTTTTTTGTAGCGATAAAATACATCAGGTGAATGCACTGTGACCACAACTTGGAGTAGTGATCTTTCCCCTTTTAGGAACAGACTTGTCAGGAACAGGCGTATTGTTGCCTGCTTTGCATGGAGAGCAGGATCTGCAGGGGGCATTGATTAGGAAGGCAGGACACTGCCAGACTACACAGGACCTTGGATGGGATGCTGGAGGGCTCCCGCAAAATTCAAGAGCCACAGAGAGCCACCAGACGCCTGTAAAAGGGTGCTAATACTTGAATGGCAACTAGATCCCTGGGCAGGTGGGCCGGCAGCCTAGCTAGAAGGAAGACTCCTGGATGAAAGGCCAAGCCTCTTCCCTCCATTCAAGTACTAGGGAGTCTCGGGGAGTGAGAAGAACAGTGAGAGAGACCTTCACCCCTTGGTTTTCAACTTTGAACTTTCGGGTCCAGGAGCCGTTCACTTACGTGGATGCTTTTAAAAGGCATCCTTAAGTATCTGGGTGGCCAGTGGTGTCTCCCTAGAAAGCACACGCAGTGGGCTGAGGAATCTGCAGGTGCCCTCAGAGCGATATGTAGGAAGCCACGTGAAACAAGCACAGATGCATGTGATGCGGGTGACGTGTCTGAATCCTGCCAACTGACGAGGGAGGACACTCAGGATATTTACCTACACTGAGGCCGGAGACCCTTCAGGATCTGATTGGATGTCTGTTTTTAAAGGGAGCTCAGAGGAAGACAGATGGGAATGGCTCTCTCAGGTGGATGAAGAGTATTTGAGAACTTGTTTCTTTAAAAAGAATAAAAATTCGGAACGGGCCCAGATGGACACAGAGGTGATCAAGGTGTGACGCGGTGGAGAGAGAAACAACAATACTTGCTTGCCTTTTGAACCAGAAGGAAAGGGAAGCAGGAGCCACTAGCTTTAAAAAGTCTACTTGTTTCCATCCAGTTGATAGAGTTGGTAGTGGCCTGTGCACACATGGTTTTCATTTTGTTTTGTTTTGTTTTTTAAGATTTTATGTATTTATTTATTTATTTATTTTAGAGAGAGAGGGAGAGCGGGGGAGGGGCAGACAGAGAGGGAATCTCAAGCAGACTCGGCGCTGAGCGCAGAGCCTGACGTGGGGCCCAGACTCACAGCCCTGAGACCAGGACCTGAGCCAAAACCAAGAGTCAGGCGCTTGACCAACTGAGCCACCCAGGCGCCCCACACATGGTTTTTAATAAAGAGATAAGTGTACGTATTTTCTGGAAGCATAGCTTTGCAGGCTTGGATTAGAGACCCTCAAGGCCACCTAGCTGGCTTATGCTGAGACCTGTTTATCAGAATTATCCAGGAAGCTGTTTAAAACTGCAGGTCCTGGGGGCACCCGGGTGGCCCATTCGGTTAAGCATCTGACTCTTAATCTCAGCTCAGGTCTTGCTCTCAGGGTCATGAGTTCAAGCCCCACATTGGGCTCCACATTGGGTGGGGAGCTTACTTAAAAACCAAAATTACTACAGATCCTGGACTCAGGCCATACCCAGTGAATGAGGATCTCCATAAGTAGGACTAGGAGCCACTGAGAGAATCCATAAATATGTCATATTCTGCAATATATTGAATCAACAGAAGTTTTCTTATTCCTTGAGTATAACCTAAACTCTTGCAATCCTTTAGTTTTCTATTCCTCCTGAGCAATCCAAATATTTGGCTTTATGGTTTGGTTCATTTGTTCAACCATTATGCGAAACATTGTGCTGGGCAGTGGGCTTACAAAGCTGTAAGGACACAGCCCCGCCCACGAGCCCATGGCCCGTGAGGGCATCTGTAAACCAACCATTGTTCAAGGTGTGCTCAGGGGGCCTCTTCCCTGAATTTGAGACCTGAGAGGAAGCACAGAAGTTGACTTCTCTGTTTGCCACATTCAACTGGGAGACCAAGTCCATTGGAAGATGACTTGACGCAAGAGACTTGGCTGTGCCCCACTGGGTCACAAGTTAGCCAGCTCATGTGCAAGGGAGCCAGTTTAATTGTCCCCAAGGTGCAAAGTCTGGCCGGCCGTGTTTGGACGTATGGGCATTACTGTTTTTCAGGTTCATACATGTTGTGCACCCACAAGAGAGAAATTCACTTAAGTAAGGACATTGCAGCAATCATAAGGAGTGATACCATTTAACAGGACTTCATTGTAATGGTGCTTTATCTTTTTCATAGAGAGAGATCTTTGGAAAGAAGGAGCAACATAAACTCTGAGAATTAGGACGAAGATATCAGCATCAGGTTGTAAACCTAAACATCAATAGAAAAACATCTGATTCGGCTTTTTAAGAACTTCCCCTATTCTTTATTTTATTAGCCTGAAGACATATCTGGTAGACTCTTTATCAAAGGCAGATTATTCTATGCTTGCATTATGCTCTTGCCACGCCTGGGGAAAGCCCTGAGACCCAGCAGTGGGGCGAGCTGTGCACGTGGGCGCACCCACACACACAGGGCCCCTTGGCGCTTTGCCACTGCACAGCATTGTTGCACATACGGATGTTCAGTTCCGCATCCCATGCCTCTGGGCAGCGGCTCTGACGGTGGCCCGCCATGCTCGCGGGGACTTTCGCCAGCACCTGCCAGCAGCGCACCTGCTGACAAGGAAAGCAATTAGGAACACTTGACTGATTTTAGAACGTGGGTCTTTTTTTCCTTCCCTTTTGTGGAGAGCCATTATGTCGTACAAGCTAGGTGTATATTTACTATGTGCATTGTATAGAATTCTTGGGTGTGACCCCTATTGCTTCATGGTTAAATATTAGTCTTTTCTGGTGTTGCACGACTTTCGGTCGAATCTTAGGCAGGAGCAAATCTTGGTGAGGAGCTCATTTTCTGTCCCCGGGAGTGGTGGCCTGATCTGCCCACGCTGGTAGCCCCAGTTAGTGGCAGAGCCACAGCTCAGATCTAAGACCCTCGGCCCTCTGTCCGTCCAACTAAGGTATTTTGTGCGTTTAGCAAGGTTGCTTTTCATCCAAATCAGCTTGGATCCATCCTTGCCTTCATTTTTACAAGACCAATGAAGAGATAATAAATGAATACAGCAGGGAGTTCTGAGCAGTGATGATTTTTGATGTAATTAATGACTGCTCTTTTTCCTGAATCTGTTCTTTACTATTCTTTAGTGGACAAAACTGTGCTTTGTGCATGCAGTAATATGCACCTCACTTTCCAGGGCTTTTCATAAGTATGTGTCATGGTGTGTACGTCCTTCTTCCATGTGGGTGTCTCCAAATGGCAGTAGCCCTGTGTATCTGACTGAATATTTTACATAGGAAATTCTGGGCTTTACTGCGTTGAAGAGTTGGTATCTTTTTTGGTGTGAATGAATAGGAGTGTGTGTAGAGATTAGTTGAGGTCTTTGCTTTTAGAAAGACGTAGCTATTCCTCCCTTGAGATGGAAACTAAATTAGGTAATAAATATCAGGTCACCAAAACAACAAATGAGAAAAAGCAATTGGTCGAACAAAGAAGTGTCTCTGTGTACCATCTAAAGCATTTAAGGGATGCATCTTTTATCTTCTTATTTGTATTCAAAAGCCAATTCCAACTAGAGCCCCTGGCTTTTGCCCTCATTTTGTCCTCTCCACTGACCCAGAGCGGGAGAGCTTCCAGGGCACAGCCCAGAGGTGGCCCAGCAACAAGTGTTATCACACAGGTTAGGATAACAGTCAGTGACTGTCAAACTGCCCAATTCCATATGTGTGTTTAAAAAAAGGGCAGTGTGCACGTCACATGCATATCTTTGTATGGTAGTTGTCTGTGATGGTGCTTGGTAGTGGGTACGTTCTGCTCTTTCACCAGAAGACCCTGCCCTTCCAGGTCGGTCCTCCAGTTTGGGCCTTTACAAGCTCAGTGTTTCTGCTTCTGATCCTATCTATTTATGACTACCACCACCACATCTAAGTATGGTCTAGACAATTTGATGCATAAAATGCAAAGCCGCATTATTTTGAGGTTAAAGAGCAGGGGTAGAGGCTGGGTGGGAAAGGAGAGTCAGTTTTGTTGTATCCAACTTGCCGCTTTCACAGAGGACACCGTAGTGAACTTCTGTTCTGCAAACTTAATCCTATATTGGATGAAGGAGGCAATCAGTACGTTAGATGCGGCTTTGGAAGAAGCCCTGTGCCGCTAAGCTGTGTGGCCTCGGGTAAGCCACTTGCCTTCTCTGAACCCTCACTGCTTCTTTGGGGGATGAGGGGAGCTGGCCTGGGTGAAGGCCAGAGCTGCTTTTTTGCCCCGTGTCACTATATGCTATGCCCAGTACCTGGCGGAAGCGTGAACTTACCTAGATGAGTCTGGTCGCTCTGAGAGGAGGGAGGTCTGGATTTACTTTTCCTCCAAGTGTCTCCCTTTCCAACTTGGGAATCTGTTGAGTTCCCCACAGACTGGAAACTCGCCCTTAGCTTGGAGTGGGGTTGGGAGAATTTTCATGTGTTTCCTCCTGAGTGATGTACAAAGGTAGCCATCAAGAAACCTTGTCTGTGCATTTCTTTTCTCTTCAGCTGGAAAATTGCTATGTGAAGGATTATTGGGGAGAAATCACAGGTAATAATCTGCAAGAGCTTTTAGGCTGGTTGATCATTGGAGAATAGGCATTTGCTTCTATTGCAAACCAATTATTCACAGATAGTAACCTGTTTGACTAGCAGGAGATGAAAAAGATTTGGCTTGGGTTGTCAATGTCTTGAAATACTTGCAGACCAATAAACCGCAGGCGTGTTTTCCCTCGGACAGTGGCAGCTATTATTTCTAGGATACATTTTGGGACATAAAAGTAAATACTTATGTCTCTCGTGCAGATGATCCAGTGAGTTCTAGGAGGGAAGATATTGGGGCCTAATGCTCCAGGAACGGCACCTCATTTTTTATGCTGCTTTTATATTTAAATTTGTAGATTATTTGCCACTTTAAAAAATGAAAGCGACCAGAGCCAGGAATGAAACGTTTATGAGAAATTGCTACAGTGATCGTTGTGGAGCTTGTGGCCCACTGTTGCCATGTTCCTTATACTGAGAAAGTAGAACCCATTTGGCATTGAGGTATAACAAGAAATGATCCAACCCAGATGCTTTCCTAAAGTTATATTTTCGGTGCATTTGTATGTCTGTTACAAAGTGTGCTACATGCTAAAAATATTTTCCTTTGTAGGCTGAGGGAATTTCAGACCACATCGAGGGCTACATAGATCAGATGGATTTTCTTAGGGGGCGTTAAGGACATCCTGGTTGTTATTAGCCCCGACCTTCCAATATGACATTATTTATGCCCCAAAGCTCCGCAATTCACTTCTTAATTCCAGCAACTTTATTGGCATGAAAATGCATGGAAGGGAGGCCAAAGTCAATATATCAGACTGGGGGGCTGAGGCTCCAGGGCAACAAGTGATGCTAGGGTCACACAGGAGAGAACGCCTTCACCCCCATGTCCTATTTCCATGGAGAGAGGTCGCCTTCCACATCCAGGGTCATCTCTGGCCTTCCCTCCAGGGGCTCCATCTCCTCTTCTCTGTATTCTCTTCCTTTTTCCTCAATTGTGTGTGCTGTCGCTTTTCATATTCCATGTGGCCAACCAAAGATAAATTCTCTTTAAGACTCTTCTTGGTTATATTTATTGTGAGGTTGGCTTCTCCGGAGTTCTCACTGAGTCTCTCCTCCTCAAATTGTGTTTCTTCGTCACTGTCATTGATCTTGTAACTGAGGGATGTCTGCCTGGGTTTCGCATAAATGCTTCTAGTGAATTAAACCATAAATGGGTAAATCCAAGAACATGTAGGTTGGGTAGCTCTGTATAGAATTGTATTTGTGAATTTAATCCTTCTCTCTTCTTAATTATTGCATTGGGTTTACATGCATGTAGCTACTATTAGGATATTAGATGTTTTTGTATCTAGCACCTGTCATGTTGGGACCTTCAGAGAACAGTGTAGAAATATCAAATTTCATTTTTTATATTCTTAGAACAACAGTGGACTTACTGTTTTGAGTGAGATGGGACCGGAATCAGAATGATCTCCTTTATCATAAGGCATATGAGAAAGAGAACTTGTTTCCTTGTGTCCACCGGTCCTTTGGAAAGAGGCACTTGCCTGTAGTAACTCAGCCATGCTGTGTCACCGTAGGCTCCATCGGCGATGTCACGTCTGTGTGGGGGTCAGGGGAGGCTTTTTCTTATGATGTCACAACTCAGTTATTTAGAGACCTTTGAAAGTTTACTTACTTTCAAAATATCAGACAGGCTTTTGTTTCTGGGGGGAAAGAGGCAGGGAATTAGTATCCACTGGTCTGCTTTGTGCCTCTTGGTTTATGTGTTGTCTCATTTCATCCTTAGCACTGCCCTGTGAAACAGATAGCGTAATCTCCTTTTTAGAGGCCCAGAAGGGTTGTGTGACATGCCCAAGGTTACACAGCTACTAGCTGGTAAGGACGGAGGGTGCCTAAATCTAGGTTCTGAACTGTGTATTTCTTATTACACATGGCTTTGTACAGAGATTGTTAAACCACATTCATAGGGCAGCGGCGTGTTTAATTGTGCATCAGCAGGATTTCCAATGCCCTTGAACCTCAGAGAGCAAGACAGTGAGATAAGAAATGCTCAAATAGAAAGCAAAGCTAAAGTAGACTGCAGCATTTATGCTATAAATCGAAATCCATAATTATAAAACAGAAATGACCGGGAGATTGATAGGTTTAAGAGAGTCTAACATACCTAATATCAGTGTGAACATAAATTCACCGGGTAGATTCTCCAAGTCTACATATTAGGTGTTTATGATGAGTCTAATAAAGCTTTAATGTTCTTGGTGGTTCTTTTTCATCTCTCATACTACTGAGCACAAAAGCCGTGTTGTATGCCGAATGGCTGGGTTTATCCCTAGTAGAGAGAAGCTATGTTTGGTATCTAAAGAACAATGAGAGTTTGCTGCTTGGCTGATCAATGCTGGATCAAGTTCACATTCCCCGGCTCCTACTCTCCCACCTACATACGCAGCGGGGGGAAGCAGAGCAAAAGGAGGGAGGACAGATCCTTTTTTCGCAGAGAAAGAGATGTGAGCTTGGGTTTTCCTAATATGGACACAGCTGGGCCTGTGTAGCATTACACATTGATTTAATCCACTGCTGGAGGAAACATCCTACAAAAAGTAAAGAGATTAGCAACCAATTAATTCCGGCCCTTCCCGTTGTTGTCCTGGAACACCTCTTATATGGCTCTAAATGTTTGGTGAACAAACATTCGGGAAAATAGCTCTTTCTCATATAATATTTATATTTGGGACAGCCCCCCCGCCAGTTGTGATGGATTTTCCTTTCCTTACTCTGTGTGTGCGTGCCCGTGCGTGTGTGTTCTTACTTGTGAATAGAGATGGGACAATTTAGGCCCATTGTACTTGTTTGCAAATTGTGACTTCATTGGGTTCTCTTGGGAGGCCGGATGACAGGCAAGCCAATCTGAATGCCAATGTTTTTAAAAATAGACATGCTGGAAAAAGAAAAAGAGACATGCTGGGGCCCCAGACTACTGAAGCATAACTTCCTTTGAAGGCACCATGAAGCACAAGGCACTTCTTGTGTGTATACTTACAGATACCGTATCCACACCATCTTAGGGAATAGCCAGAGGGACCTAGATATGAGTGTTGGCTCTTCAAGCTAGTGGAATGTTAACATATATGTTTGTGCTTTTAAATAATTAGTGACTAATATCTTTTGTAAGACATTTTGCCAGAGTAGTTTTCCTATAACATCAATGTAGTGTGTTTTTCTAAATAAGGAAACCCGTTTGGTTAGAGCATGGCTTCCAACACTAAGGAAGGTCAACCTGGGTTGCTTCCTGTGTGGAAGAGTAGCTTTTGCACATAACAAAGGGTCTTTTCCATTGGTACACACTGTCCCCTAATTGTAGCCAGCAGTCTTCCAAATGCAAAATATTTGTTCCCAGGGAATAGGTGGCAGCCATCGACATAATTAGAACATTGTCTACAGGGAATGAGTGGGAAATAGCACCTCATATGTATATGAGGTTCCAGGTTCCCCGAAAGACAAGGATCTATGCTCTTTTCATTCAGGATCCAGAATTGTATTCCCCATGAACCTGGAAAAGACTCTAAAAAGTCAAATATCCATCCATTCTTGCCTCCCTTCTGGTTAGTGTTGAGATCTTCTATTTCTTTTTAATTCGTGTGTGTGTGTGTGTGTGTGTGTGTGTGTGTGTGTGTACTTAACCAATCTTGTCCAGAAGTTTATCCCTAAGTATAAGCTATAAGAACTGCTATCCTGGCTCCGGCCAGCAGCCCATCCTGCCCAGCATTGTGTCTGCTGTTTACCCAGAGGCTTATTGAAATAGAACCTAATAGATGGCTGTCCTCTGTGGCATTGACCTTGAAATTTAGATGTCTCCCAAACATCTGGAATTTCTTAATAGTAACTTCTTAGAGATGGGTCGTCATTAAAACGATCTAAACCAGTGGTTCTCAACACTGGCGGCACAGTGGAGTCACTGGGGTAGACGGGGGTGGGGGTGGGGTGGGGCAGGCTGTAAAAAGGACTGATGCAGGGTCCTGCTCTCAGGATGTGAATTTCAGTGTTCCGGAGTGCCATCTGGGCATTGGGATCTATAAACCCTCCTGGCGATTCTAATAAGCGGTCAGGGGACCTTCTGATTTAATGCCACCCCTAGATAACTTTGTATTTCACCTGTGAAACTCTTTAAGGTCAAAATGTCCATGAATGTTAAGCTCCTGTAAAGAATTGCAGTCATACAGGTGTTGAAGGGGGTGTACAATATCTGTTTTCTGAAATGGCTGTTGGAATAGACTTTTATGGTATGGGATAATATTTTATGGGCTGTGTTTTGATCTGAGGTTGATCTGATCCACATAATAAGCAGCTATTTTAAAGTGAGACAGTCATGCTAGATGTTCCTTAAGCTCTCATGCTGGAGTAGAAAGAGCACCACATTTCCAGCCTGGAGATCTAAGGGCCACCCAATATTAAGTACTAAAGATGAAAATTTGGGGCACCTGGCTGACTCAGTCAGTAGAGTGTGTGACTCTTGATCTTGGGCCTGTGAGTTTGAGCCCCACGTGGGGTATAGCAATTACTTAAAAATAAAATATCTTAAAAAAAAAAGATTCGAAAATTCCCTGAGACTCAGTTTCTTCATCCTGAAAATGGGACTGTGTGAGAAACAAACAGTGCAGTCTGTATGTGGAAGCACTTGGCAAACCATTCAGTCCTTACGGAATTGGCCACTCTGGTTCTTTCTTCCAGTTCTGAGGTTCCACCGTCTCTGATATACGTAGCAGTTTGGTACTTTTTGTGTCTTAAGGTCACTTTCCTCCCGCTTCTAGAGATGTTGCGTTGCTTCTAGAATTTGATAAATGACAACTGCCTCCCCTTGTAAACACATCACATGTGTCCCTTGATCTTCACAACTCTCTAAGAAAGGAGACTTACACACAACTAATATATGACAGAGCCTGGATTCAAATCCTACAGGCTGCCTGTGTGCTCCTTATACTATGCCCGGTTCCGCCTGGTCACACAAGTGTCCTCAGGGCAGGGATGGTGTCTTATTCATCTGTGTTCACCAAGTCTAGTGGTCTGTTTTGCAGTAGGCTCTCAGTATGCTTTTTATGTGACTAATCTGTCTCTATATCCAGTTTACATTCTTCTTCCCGAGGTCAAAACCTATTCTCTCTGGTTTTGATATCAAAAGAGGTAAAACACTTGTTTGGTTAACATTTTTATAGTAGTTCAGCACCATGTTTGTATGATACTATATTTACTTTTGTTTTGTTAACAGTTCTTTTCCTTGAATTTTATAAGTAGGTATAATCGTACGTCCTTACCTTCTGTGCTTCACTTCTTTTTTGTTTTTTTTTTTAAAGATTTTATTTATTTGGCAGAGATAGAGACAGCCAGGGAGAGAGGGAACACAAGCAGGGGGAGTGGGAGAGGAAGAAGCAGGCTCATAGCGGAGGAGCCTGATGTGGGGCTCGATCCCATAACGCCGGGATCACGCCCTGAGCCGAAGGCAGACGCTTAACCGCTGTGCCACCCAGGCGCCCCCTGTGCTTCACTTCTAAGTGTTTTTTAATGGAGAGAAATATTAGAACCATAACATTTTACCAGAGCCCCTTCCTCCCCCCAAAAAAGAAAAAGAAAGTTAAAGAAAAAATAAACCCAGAATATTTTATTTATTTATACTCCTCCTTGCCCAAAATGGAGTTAAGACAGCTTCTAAAGCAAAATAGAGCATGATAAAAATAAATTAAAATATAAAAAACGAAGCAATGTGAAAATAATAGTAGGAAAATAAAATGGGGCCAGGAATTAAATTATCATACAACATGCACCCCTTGAAGTTCTTATGCTTGGTTTCATGTAGGGGCACAGAATTTTCTAGAAGAGGGAAAAGGGATCAATTTGCAGTGTTCATGAGGTAAAACAAACCAGGTGCCTGAGTCCAGCTATTCCTGATGTTGATACCAGGCTCCCTGTGGGTCCTCTCAGAAAATTACTATTTAATGTAATAAACAATCCTCTGAAACTATTCTTACAGTAAACACTGGGATGGGTTTTATGGGGCTGTTTCTTATAATGCACCTCAATAAAGGTTGATGGCTTCTTACCAGAACATAATGCGATAAAAGGAATTTCACAGAGCACCAGTAAGACGTCGTCCTGTGCCAGTGTGTGGTGGTCTGCTCTAATCCAAGAGCATCCTAGAGAATCTAGGGCAGGGGTTTGGGCAATCAGAAAAATCTGTAAACCTTCTGACAGTTGATGTGTGTGTGGGAAGGGAGTAGAGGACTGTGCATGATTGTAGGTGTATTTTTTTCTAGGGAGCCAAAAGCTGATAGCTAATGCTTCATCAGATTCTCAGAGGGGATCTAGAAATGGAAGAGCTGAGCACATTCCCTCAGGCAAGCTCTATAAATGTTTCTGAATAACAGTGAGTTCAGGGTTGTGATGACTGAGAGGAAGAGGTTCTCTTAGCCAGTTTACTGCAGAACAAGTGTGGGAAGGATTTCCTTTTTGGAAAACCATGCTTTATAAGGATTCCACTAAGAGGTCCATTTAGCAGGGCCAAAATTGTCTTGAGAGAGAAGAATTAGGCATTGATTCTAACACAGACACAAAATGGGCAATAATAGAAATAATTTTTCTAAAATCAAAGATATCATAAAGGAATGTTCCATTCTAAAAGGGTAGAGCAAAATTTGAAGACCTAGACATCTGAGAACTTTGACCCTAATCAGGATTACTTCCTTGTTCTTATTTGCAACTTAAACTAACCTTGATTTTATTTCTAGTTTTGTGTACGTGCCTACTTTTTAATTTACCGACAATATATGTTGACTATAGAGCCCTTCTGAAACAAGCAAAAGCTTCTGGGCCTCTCTACATTGTTTGGTATTTAAAGATCTTTCGACTTCTTACAGCGGATAGTTTTTCCTCTCCTGTGCTCAAGGGAGTGTAATTTGCCATCTGAGGCTGTTTGGACTAATTAAAGGGCTCCCCTTGTTTGCCCTTTCGGCCTTCTAGGTGACTAGGAAGGCGTGCTGCTGCTTCTCATTCCTCTGGATTGTAGTTCATCATGAAACAGAAGGCACATCCATATTAACAGTATGAAACTGACATCACTACCATACTCCAGTGAAAGGAGTCCTTTCCTCTTGATGGAGGGGGAGGGGGAGGAGGAGGAAAAAGCAGAAAAAGGTTTTCTCTCTAAAAGTAATCTCCAGCCACTAGATTAAGTAATGCTTTTCTTCTAAAGCAATGGCATTTTTCTCAGCCTCCGAAATTGTCTTCAGCTATTATAAACTGCATTGACAAGAAAGTTTCTTAAAACAACTTCCTTTCAAACTTGCATCTCTACTAGATGAAACATTTTTTAAAACATAATTCAAATAGAAAACATCTGTTTTTAAAGATAGCCTTAAAGTGCTTTCACCACTTTCTTAAAGATAGTTATTAGAATATCCATCCCTGACTACAGAATTCCAATTTTATTTTTTTATTTATTATTTTTTGAAAGAGAGAGTGGGAGAGAGAAAGTGCACATGCCTGCTGGGGGGGTGCTGTGGGAGAGGAGGAGTTTGTGAATCTCAAGCAGGTTCCTAACCCAGAGGGAGTGCAGTGGGGTGGGGGTGGGGGGGTTGGATCTCAGGACCCTGAGGTCATGACCTGAGCCTAAATCAAGAGTCAGACATTTAACTGACTGAGCCACCCAGGCACCCCTGGAATTCCAATTTTAAAAAAGTACTCTTCCTCCAGGTTTTCCACACCCTACCTTTATTGGAGTCAGTCCATGAAGAAAGGGAGATTTAGATAGGCAAAAGGAGAAATGTGTTGAGGTTATATTGAACACAATAAAAAAGAATTAATATTTTTCCAATAAAATGGGGCACCTGGGTGGCTCGGTCAGGTAAGTGTCTGCCTTTGGCTCAGCTCATGATCCTGGCCGTCCCAGGATCCAGCTCTGAGTCAGCCTCCCTGCTCAGTGGGAAGCCTGTTTCTCTCTTTCCCTCTGCTGTTCTCCCTGCTTGTGTGCTCTCTCTCTCTCAAATAAATTAATAAAATCTTTAAAAAATATATTTTTCCAATAATTTTGAAATGTGTTACTATTTCATTCTAGATCAAATTCAGCTCCTAGCACTGTATTTTGGAATAAAATTTCATGATTAATATAAGAGGGAATTAAGAATCTTTATTTCTCATTTCTATTTTTATTTTTACTTTTTTTTAAAAAGGTCATTTTTTTTTAAAAAGATTTTATTTATTTATTTGACAGACATAGAGACAGCCAGCGAGAGAGAGAAAACAAGCAGGGGGAGTGGGAGAGGAAGAAGCAAGCTCATAGCGGAGGAGCCTGATGTGGGGCTCGATCCCATAACGCCGGGATCACGCCCCGAGCTGAAGGCAGACGCTTAACCGCTGTGCCACCCAGGCACCCCTAAAAAGGTCATTTTAGAAGTATCCTGGCTGATGTCCCATGGTCTCTTTCTTTAGAAAAAAAAAAAAGCACAGTTTTGTGCTTCTTACGAAATAAGGTATTTTATTGGAGAAACAAACAGGAATTAATTAGAAACATCTTCATCTTGAGACTCTCCCCCTTGAAATTTCATATGCTACTCATTCAGTCATTTGTTCCTATATCTTCCATTTACTTACTTAACATATTTATTTAGCATCTACTATGTGCCAGCAGTATTTTGACTGACTGACAAAAATCAAGAACAAAAGAGACAGCATCTCTTTCTTCCTGGACTTTAAAGTCCAGCTAGGGAGATAGACATTCAACAAATTAATAATAAAAAAAAATCTGTAGGGGCGCCTGAGTGGCTCGGTCGTTGAGCGTCTGCCTTCAGCTCAGGGCGTGATCCCAGAGTTCTGGGATCGAGCCCCATGTCGGGCTCTTCCGCTGGGAGCCTGCTTCTTCCTCTCCCACTCCCCCTGCTTGTGTTCCCTCTCTCGCTGGCTGTCTCTCTGTCAAATAAATAAATGAAAATCTTTATAAAAAAAAAAATCTGTAAAGAACTGTACAACACAGAGTGAACCCTACTGTAAACCATGGGCTTTATTTAATAATGATGTATTAAATATTGGTTACTGAACTGTAACAAAAACACCACCCTAATGGAAGATGTTAAAAATGGAGGAAACTGTGTGTTATGTTGGCATATGGGAACTCTGTGCTTTTTGCAAAATTTTTCTGTTATCTGCTATAAAAAATAAAGTCTCTTAATTAAAAATAATTTTTAATAGCTCTAAAAGATAAGCAATTTAAAAGAAATAAACAGGATGCTATTAGAAGAAATAGTGGGGGTGACATAATTTGGAGTGGGGAGTAAGGAAAGACCTTTCTGGAGTTAAGGCCAGAACTGGAGAATAAGTAGGAGCCAGCCAGGCAGAGAAGAGAAAGAAGTGCATTCTTGGTAAAGCAAAGTGATATCATTTGAACTACCTTTCGAAATACTATTCTGGCTATTCCATCCAGTGGAGGATGGACTGTTGGAGTGGGTGTGAGGGTGCAAGAGTACAAAGGAGAGGAGTTAGGAGGAGCTCAGAGTGGACCACAGCTCTTGTTACCTACTCAAAGTGGTAGCAGAGCAGAGTGATGGTAGGATTCTTTCCTTTGCTTAGTTTATGCCAGAAACCATTAGGTTCTCCATGAACTGCAGACTAGGAAGAACGGAGACTGTCATTGCCAGCAAGACAGGATTTCCAGGACTCAATTTCTAAGATCTTTCCAGTGGCTTAATGGGATTTTTAGCATGAGGAACAATCCTGTGTGTGTGTGTATTTGAGACTACAATCAGATGTGAATTACAAGGGAAAACAAGCCTTCAAGTACTAACTATGCATCTGTAATAACAGATTTTCACAGAAGTCTGTATATGATTTAATTTTCAATAGCTTTCTATTCCCACTACTGGATTGTTGGAATTTATTTTTTTGTTTCTTTTAAGGCTACGTGTTAAAAAATTGTTGATAAGTCAACAAAAAGGATGCTTAAGGAAGGTCTATTTAGGCAAGGTGCTGTTTTAGTACATCAGTACTGAAAGGTTTTTATCAGAGTTCTTAGGGGTAGTGAATGCCCAAGGAAAAAAATTCTAGTGGGTAAAGGGAAGTGTCTACCAGTGGTAGATCTCTATTGATTCTGGAACTGTTATTAGTAGCAAGGAAGCTCAAATAGTAGGAGGTTTTATTTCCATTTGAAAGTAAGCAGCTCTGCAATTACATAATCCACTTCATCATTTGTAACTTATACCTGCCTTTGTACGTGCACTGGAGATGGGCAAGGCATTAATTATTTTTATGCATTTCTTTTGCAGTGGAAAAATTGTATATGGTAGTCGTACATTATATATAAGAAGATTCGATACCACTTTGAAAAATTTTTAGGAAATGAGCATGCATTTCATAGTACTTAGCTAATAATTATACAAAATGGCTAATATGTCTAACTCTATAGTTACTTTTTTTTTTTTGTATTCCTGGAAACATAAACACAAGGCAAGAATCCCCCATTTGAGCAGAACTGTTGTTTATTTTAGGACATGTAAATGCATCACAATGTAATTACATTACAATATAATTTTAAGTAGTCCAGTTATGAATATGGGATGAAGGGGTAAAATAAAGTTTTCCACTCTGATGTCTCCAGTAAGCAGCTCCTCTTTGCGTAAAATACTCCGTGGCAAAGTTGCTTCTATTTAAAGTAGCGAGTTTGATCTTGGCTTTGATCTAAAGCTTTTGATCTTGAAAGAAGGATGGAGTAGCAATAAAGAGAGGGCAAGACAGATTTTCTTTAAAGAAATGCGATAAAGTTAAAGGGATGGTCAAGATCAACAAACACGAGTGCGACCCGACTCTTCTCCCCAAGCGCTCACCCCCATTCTGGTTCAGCCAACTTCTGATGCAGATGGGAAGAAAGCCTTTTGGGTGTCGGCGGAAAAATCTGGAGCATCGCAGACTTTTACAAACTAAGTGGAAACTATCCCCCTAATTGTGAAGACAGAGTGTCTCCTTTTAAATTCTCCCCAGTCGCTGTGGGGGTCCGCGGGTAGGGCGCGTGCGGCGCCGACTGCGCTTAGAGCGCACAGGCTCCGTCGAGGCGCGGGCGGTGCGCGGGGCTCGCCTTTTACGCGCTCCGGGTTTCTCCCCCGGGAGGTCACCTGCCACCGCCCCGGAGTCCGGAGGGGCCACCGGAAAACGTCTACTTAATGGCGTCTAATCCATTCCCGGAAAAAAATTCCACTAGGAAAGTTCCTTTCCGCTCCGCGAAGGCCATCTGGACACTTAGGTTTCTGACCCGAGGAGCGAGTTCGGCTGGCCGCGGGCGTGGGGGCGCTTCTCGAGCGAAGCCCTTTCGCCTACCGCCCGGCCGCGCTCCGGCTCGCAAAGCGGCCAAGAAACCCTTTCGCGGGTCGCCAGCTGCCCGCGGGGGGTGGGGGCTGGAAAGGTAAGGCGTGCGCGCCCAGGTCGGTCCGCGCGTGGGAGGGCGCGGGAGCGCGGGCGCGGGCGGGACGCGGGGAGAGAAAGAAAGACATTCGCAAAGAGAACAATAAAACAGCCGGCGCGCCGGCGGGGGCGGGGGCGGGGGCGACCTGCGGGGAGGACCGCGCGGCCGCCTATACCTTTAAGGCAGGCCCCGCCCCCGCCCCAGTGCCCGCCCTCCGCCCGCGCCGC